>NC_056741.1:1972526783-1972759283 GCF_019279795.1 Protopterus annectens
CTATAACCAAGTGGGATATATTATTTTGAGCACAAACAGGGAAACTGACTAAGCTTAAAGTGGCACAGAAGGGCAGCTAGCCTCTACTAAACAGTACTATTTTACAGCAGTTCAATCCATGCATCCTAATGTTTATCCTCATTCTTCAATGAAGCTCAAAATCTGCAGCCATATGCAATTTCTCTATCAACTGTCTGCTCCTACCCTCCTCCCTTCAGGACACTGAACTCCTCCACACTTTAAATGCATATTAACAGCCACCACAAAAACTCTGAGATTCCCTGACCTCCTCTAACCTTACCTATCCTAAATCCATCATGGCCAGTTCAAGCTCAACCAGTGCCATGTGCTGGTCCTATGTACTAGCACCTTGTGAAGAGAAAACATTTTTAAAAAGTCTGTTCCTTCTACTGGAGCACCATTCAGGTGACACACACACACCCAGACACACATGCACACACACACACACACACACATACACATCCTCCCTTCTGTCATTACCATTCATGTCCCCTTTGTGTGCCCTACCCCCGATGCTCCTTCCTCATACTTCAGTAAAACAATAATAATAATTTCTAACTGTAGCAAACTGCTTGCTACAAAGTTTAGCAAACAGTTTATACAGTTTATATCCTGCCTTCATGGAGCGTTACAGTGCCCAGGTTTTCATTTAAGAAAAACTTTAATCTTTTAAACTATAGCAAACTGCGCTTGCTAGAAATGTAGCAAGCGATTGCTACAATTCATACCCCACAAGAAGCAGTACAGCACTCAGGTTTTAGTAAAAAAAAAAGATTTTCTTTACTTTTAAACTATAGCAAGTTCCTTCTACAGTTTAGACCACACATGGAGTGCTACAGCACTCGGGTTTGACTGCAAATGCAATACCTGCTTTTAAAGGCCAGTATCACACTAAAGAGTGATTGGGGTGATGGATGGCCAATTGTACCCCTTATCAATTTGTACCTATGGCAGTTGTCTTACTGACCCCATCCTACCTATGCTACTGCCCTCTGGATCTCCTCCATACAACTTTCTTTGGGTGGGTACCTACATGTCTCCACAAGGAGTAAAACCATCATTCTGAATATCTTCATCTCCCTGTCTCCCTCTCCATGTACCCTGATTGGCCATCTAGACAAAAACTTCTAAAATTCTGTCCCTACCTCCCTAATAATAGCAGAATCTTTATCCCTAAATATATTCTCCACCCATTCAGCCCTCCATAAACCCACATTTCTAACTTTAGAGTTCAGCCCTCCATAAACCCACATTTCTAGAGTAACCCTCCCATCACCATTACTAAGGTTTTTCTAGAGGTAGAAACATTATTCTGTTTCCTTTTCAAAGTTCTCTAGAAGATTCAAAATTCCTGGCAACATTTCATTCACATATGCCAACAACAGCAAACACATTAATGTCACATCTGCCTGTACCCTTTCCTGTTCCTTGTACCTCACCTTCTGGACTAACTTCTCCATTACTAGTAAGAATAATGGCAGTGTGGATGTACAGCTCTGTCTTATTCTTCTCTGCAGACATAGGCTATTAGAAATCTCTCCAGTTACTGCCATCCTCTTTATAAAGCCTCTACTGTTTTCACAGATCTACCCCTTCCCATCATCTGCTACATTGTCCCTGGCATACAGCTCCAACTCACCATATCAAATGTCTGTTGTATATGTAACAGCACCACCTGTCCTCTGTCTTCATCTTCTGTCTTTGCCCAAGTGATAATCCATTAACAGCATCCAGTAATTTCCAGAGGATTACCCTTTAACTCATTCACTCCGGAGCAGCTCAGAAAAAGCTGCCTGCTTAATTCCACCATAGGAACAACAGTGCAGCCTGAGCTCATTTTCAATAAATCCGTTTCTAATACCGTACAGAAAACAAATGTTCATAACTCTTTAACTATAAGAGCTAAACTAAAAATGTAAACGCAAAAGTTGTTCAGCAGACATTGACCTTTCCAACAGTGTAAATGTTGATAGTGCATATCAAAGTCATTATTAAATATTTGGCAAGGAATGTTGATATTGTGCATATTTATTACCTTTTTGGGAAAGCAAAGCACAATATCTTGGTCAATGTACCATGTAGACCCATACAATTTGTATTTAATTTGTTAGTATGAATGTCAGCTTTAAAATGATACCATAAACATTACTGTGTGATGCTCCTTTATGGAGATATTGACAGAAATATGATTAATATAATATTTCTCATAATTTATAAATAAACAAAGCATAATATCTCATCACCTGTAACAGACAGAGCCTACATATCATTACAGAAGTTGTGCGGCTGAATGTCAGCTTCAAACTGATGCATCAATTGTGTGATTACCATCCTCCGTTGCAAAGATAAGGGCATAAAAATAAGTATTGTAAATGTATAATTTTCATAATCGTACAAGACTAAACAAACTGTGATATCTGTACATGTGTACAGTGCACAGACACAGTTTTTTTTACCATGTTGTAAGGAGTAACACTGTCTTCAAAATGAGGTATTACTTGGCACACTGACATGCTCCCTTGCAAAGTTATTTACCAAAATATGAAGAAAATCATAATTTCCATAACCTAACTCCAAAATAAACTTTGATATCTGCACACGTGTACAACATGCAGGCACAATTATTTTACCATGTTGGAACCAGCAATACTGTCTTCAAAGTGAGCTATTACTTAGCACATTCAGATTCTCTCTTGCAAAGTTATTTACCAAAATATGAAAAAAAATCATAATTTCCATAACCTAAGTCTGAAACAAACTTTCATATCTGTACATGTCTACAACATACAGGGACAGTTCTGTTACCATGTTGGAAGTATCAATACTGTCTTCAAAATGAGGTATTACTTAGCACATTCAGATTCTCCCTTGCAAAGTTATTTACCAAAATATGGAAAAAAAATCATAATTTCAATAACCTAAGTCTGAAACAAACTTTCATATCTGTATATGTGTACAACATACATGGACAGTTCTTTTACCTTGTTGGAACTATCAATACTGTCTTCAAAATGAGGTATTACTTGGCACACTGACATACTCCTTTACAAAGTTATTTAGCAAAATATGAAAAAATCATAACTTCCATAACCTGAGTCCTAACCAAACTGATATCTGTACATGTGTACAGCATTCAGAAGCAGTTGTTTTATCATGTAGATACATATGATTGTAAATATACGCATTCTTGGTGTAGCCAACATACTGCTGAATGGGTACATGTAAAGAGAAAAAGCAAGATAAGGACCGCCACTCCACTAATGAAGCCAGGACAGGCATGAGACTTCAGTGGCAAGCAAGACCATCTCATCTGTCTGATAGCTGTGATGGCTACCCACTCAGACAGCTGATACCACTGCAGTCTCATGACCTCCTTCAGTGTCAGCAGTCTGCCTTACCTATGCCTTTTCCCTTTACATGTGTCCATTCAGCAATGGACCTAAGGGATCAAGTTCTGTATTAGTAAGCCCTTCCTGTCATCTAAACTGTACACATGCCTGATAAAAGCAGACCAAAAAAAGTATTGCAGGATGATCACTGACATATTAGATTGTACATGGTCGCACTCTCCTGAAACAGTTGTTCTTTCTCAGCATCCTCACCAACTCCTTATCACAGTTATTTGCCAAACTCAGATAAATATATTTTATACAACACATTTCATAATAGAGTTTTACTTACTATACTGGTCCTACTTGGTCATGGGTGTTTTCCATTCTTCTCACAAGCTGCATGTTATCAATCCTGCATAGCTCTCCTCACGCCATTGTGGAGGTCAGTCAAGAACAATGCAATGCCCTCCTCAGTTAGGTGAACACCATCCCTTCTGAACAGGTGAAGATCTTCCGCGATGATGCTGTCATGGCAGATTGTAGATCCACAGACCCTGTGCATCAAGCCATGCATGAACCTGTTCTGTAAATGTCTGGCCTTGTGAGCTGCCCGTTGACTGTTAGCTGTTTTCCATATCTGTCGAGGAATTATATCAGACCACACAAAATGATAACGTGGGCACCATGACTGCAGGTGCTCAAAACTTGCTGTGATTTGAAACCGTAGCCTTCCGAGTGGTTGACAGATGACATCATTCCCTCCAATGCGCAGCACAAGAATGTCAGGCTCAGGGTAGATGGAACACTTCTCTTCCATCAACTGCAGTACTCCACTCCAATGCATATCTCTTCTTGCAATCCAGTATACCTTCACACTGGATGTGGGGAAGCTCAAGTTGTACCAGTTTTCAGTTTCGGAGGCATGGCTGGCAGCCCAGTGAATGTAGGAATGGCCACATACCCACACTCTCACTTGTCATTCTCCTGGTCATGAAGCCATCTCAGTATCAGAATGTAGACAAACCTACACAGGAAAGAAAATGCAAACAGATTACTACTGATGTTTGGCAGATGTATTGGAAGACTACGTATATATGTATATCATATGCATTACCTCATGGGCTCTGGGACAGTAATGAGCTACTACTTAGCATGCTGACATATTCCCTGAAAAAGTTGTTCAAATATGAAACAATATCATAATTCTCATAACTGAAGTCCTAATGAGAATGCTTACAAGCAGAATGAGAAGAATTGAAGCTAAAATTGAAACAGTTGACAAAAACTATTCACCAGACACTCCATTCTCAATGAAAGGAAAAATGGATAACATACAAAAAGTAGTATAATAATAATCATTATAATACACAACAATAATAACATATGAGGATCTGCACTAAAAAGGTGCTTTATTATGTTGTACATTTGTGATATTCTGAAATGCCCCAAACAGCCGAGGTATGATGGGATTGAATAGTAAATCTAGAGCCTAACATTGCAAATGGTGTGTTATTTCATCTCCACTGTAACAAGTCTAAAATCTACTCTCAATTTCTGCAAAAAATATTTCACTGGAAACTGTAAAACAGTACTTATTATCTACCCTGATGGACTGGAAAAATAAATGAAAGATTGTGAATTATGCATAAGTAGTAGTTACTACTCCTATGTGAGTGTGTTGCTATGTGTGAGACTGTAGGAAGTTGTATAACTCTCAAATGCCCAGATTTAGCTTCATAGTTGTGGTCTGTTTCTCATAAAATCGGTGGTTTTCTGGCAAATCACAGAGGATGTCAGTCAATAAATAATACCATATCTATTCATACCCTTCATAAAATACATTCTAGCACAAATCATACTATTTGAGTAACTAAAGAACAACATTTAAAATCTATGTCCAGATTTGCCTCATATATTTGTTACATTTCTTGAAATTGTAAAAATGAAAGAAATAAACTGGTGTGGGGGTGGCTTGCAATGACTCCAAGTGAGAAAAACCCAATGCTGGCTTGTGCATTCATCAATGTGATAATGACGTCTGCTTATGTGAATAACAGTGACAGCTGCTGAGAGTTTGGCCTGAAAAGTGATAATGACTCAGTGATACATTGTAACTGCACTTACTGGTAATGTGCTAATGACGTGCATTCCATTACTGCAATAGCTAAGCATGCTCAGACACAGGTGATAATTGATCCACAGAACATGTTGAATAGGCATTCATTATATTACCTTGTGCAGCTGTTATGTAACACAGACTCATTATCATTCGTAAGGAGAAGACCTGAGTAATTCAGTAAAGTACTATAACAATTAGATATTACTGAGCCCTTCCTCCCACCTAAATTCTACACGACTGACAAAGTCAAGAAAAATGCCCAGAATATATGGTACCCCCATGCTGGTAGTAGTCATCAAGTAATAACATTTATCTCACTCAGGCAACTACTAAGTATAATCAGAAATGCAGTAAGACAAGCAAAAATGTCAAACTTATCTGGCTGATCCATCTAATAAGCTAACCTGTTTACCCTTTCATCGTCTCCTAACTACATCACCAAACTTCTACAAATCCATATAACACTACTTAGCCCTCACCAATTTCTACATCATGGGTTCACAGTTGTTCTATCTCCTTCTGTGGTGAGCCTATATACACTTGGCACTTTGAGGCCAT
The DNA here is from genome assembly GCF_019279795.1 of Protopterus annectens. Classification (NCBI taxonomy): domain Eukaryota; kingdom Metazoa; phylum Chordata; order Ceratodontiformes; family Protopteridae; genus Protopterus; species Protopterus annectens. The sequence goes on from NC_056741.1 coordinate 1,972,532,814, forward strand.
GTTGAGCATACTTACACTTTGCAGTTTCAGGCAATGTAGCACCTGCCCCATGTTTATAGATACCTTATCATTCTTAGCTAACATAGACATCAATTAGGAGAGATGCAAATATTAATTCAGATTGGATACAGGTCTGTCAATATTTGCTAGTCTTGGCAAGCATCATACCTGCACTACACAGTATTCTGGAATTAAATCCACTGATGCTACAATAGTAAAATAAAATCATTGTCTAAGTCTCCTAGATGTCTCACACGCAAGAGTCAATATTAGATTCTTGTGAAGTATAGTTCCCTTTTCATCTCTTCTTCCAGTCATGATATATGCTCAAATCATTTGGAAAAGATATCTGTTAAAACCGATGCATTGCTTTTATGTGACTTCAGCTTCCCTCTCATTATCTGGGAAATGTATACAGCCAACAATAGACATGCACAGTGCTTCTTAGATTCTGTGAAAACCAGTTTCCAAATTGTCTACCACCCACTAGAGGATCAAATCTTTTTCAAACTTATTATTACAGATATCATCCATGCCAGCAACCTAAGTATGTTCTTTTTTCCCTGGTAAAGTCTGGCAACCAGGAATTCTTCTCCCTTTGAACTAGTATTACTTCATTCATGAGCCCTACTACATTATGGACTACTCCAAAGCCAACATCTTACTCATTTATGATGACCTAAAAAAATAAAAGTGGTCCCCCATTGAACTGCTTGACAAAATTGCTGCATAGGCTTCTGATTCGAACTCTCATCTAAAAGACTGCATAGGGGCACATGACCATATTTTACAAAACATAGAATGGAAAATTCCAGAATAAACTGTTATGGGTGAATTCTCATAATCTATCAAGATGAAAGGACTATATGCCACTTTTAATAAAGCTTAGTTCCATTACCACAAAAGGGACCTAAACATGTGTATAAGGCTACTTCAGACTCACCGCTGTCCCCAAAGACAACAATATAGCCTTCTTTAACTATATCAGGAATGGCAGCATAGCCGGCCTTAGGCATAGGCCAACTAGGTGGCCACCTAGGGCACCGGTCTACAAGGGGTGCTTTTTCAGTATTTATTTGGTGGAGGTAGACCAGGATGGGGGCACTGGGTGGTGCCATGGAGCCCTTTTGCCTAGGGCACCAGTTGATCTAAGGCCGCTCCTGAATGTCAGACATGGCAGTCAGTAATGCTGAGAGTGGTGGTTCAACTTATTCTGATCCTGAGGCCATTGCTAACATACTGGGTGACAAGTCCAGCATAAACTGCTGTCCTTTTACCCAAATCAGGTTGGCTTAAAAAAAAGGCATATCGCCTCTAATCGATTTAACCAGTTTCTTTAAAAGTTTACTGAGGCCATGGACATAGACCACTCTGTCCACACTGCCTATCTGGACTGGTGTTATTGACAGTCTGACCCAAACAAACATTAGTCCCATTATCATCTGTTAGATAACCAACTATAAGGATTATAGAGATACCTCTTCCACACAAAAGAATGCTACTGACACAAATTCTCCACTAGGCTTTGGCCAAACAGGATGGGTGGAATATCTCATTTGAGATAAAGCTGCACTTAAAAGCATGGGACATAAAATTAGCTACAAAAAATGTTTATCAACATTAACCCACAACAAGGGCAGCACCAGACATTACTGTGCCAAATATCAAACCCACCCCACCCTGAAAAAGGGAAACGTCCTAACAGCCTCAGTCTCAATGAAATCCTGGACACCAAATAATACAGAAGCAGCTGTCCAAAAATATTTCTTCTCTTACCTATCCTCTTACAGCTTTCAGAATCCACCATCACTGAATCTCCTACTGTCTTGCAACCTCATCCTTCTTCATTGCTATTTCCCCACCACCTGACATCTTTAAAATACTGTATCCTGTACTTAATTACTTATCCTCTGTTCTCCTCCTGCTGTGCCATCCTTCATCCTACCTGCTATTTTTTGAGACTAAGGGCAAACCCTACGCTTTGAAGCAGAAGTATGGTAAAGACGCGATTCTGACGCTGCTACAGGTGGGAAGGAACTTGAATGAAAAGGTTATCCAGACAGGGAACTATCGAGCTACCAGAGCCTACAGTAACCCATGACCAGAGCCAAACATTTGGTAAAGAGACTCAGAGTTGTAGAAAGAACAAAAAGGCAAAGCAGAGAACTGATAATGTGAGGAAAAAACAAACTACAGAAATTTCCCAAAAAAGAATGTGAATAGGATTGTAGAGCTACGCATTGTTCAGGTCAAGAGAGAACAGATTGGCCCGAGGAAGCAGCAAGAGGAACAGGGACTGGACAGACAACATTTTAAAAGAGGGGACTCTCAAACATGTTGAGAAAGACGAGATCTAGAATGGGCCTCCAAGAGCCCTTGTTCCTGGGAACCAGAAACATCCTGGAAAAAAAAAACCTGTGGCCCTCTGTGAGGGCGAAACATGCTAGAGAGTTCCTAGAGCTAAAAGGTACTGAAGAATACAGCTGGCAATATGGAAGTAGGCTTTCTTGCCTCAATTAATGCCTGCTGCACACACTCAGAGAAAATATATCTAAAAGGTATTAAAACTTTATCATCCATGTAGTCAGTCATAGTTGTCTAGGAATCTATGCATCAAACAATCTTATTCTTGTATGAGTAAGTCTATGAAGAAGCTTGTGGAAGAGATTTACAAACCATGAAGTAACCTTTTTGTGTTATGGAAAGGTCCCAGGAATCTCCAGTAACATGTTGCCAGATGGGATAGGGCAGAGTTAACTGGAGGTGAAGAGGAATCCAGCTGAGGGGCAGGGATGGAAAAATGTCAGACAGAAGTAAATTTGTCAGGAGCAGAGGGCATCTGACCTCTAGAATCCTAAGCAGGTGTATCCAGAAACACCTCATTTAAGGGGCTAAGTAATCTTCCAAAGGGATTTCTGTTCAAATGAAAGAAAACTTGGGAGGATAAATTCCTTTGAAATTTACAGGTGCGGAAAAAAAATGAGATCCTGTATAACCTTCCCTTTATCCTGTAAGGTTTTAAAAAGCTCTGCAGCAGCAGAAGTAGACAGATTTGGAAGAGTCCAAGGGAAAATCTAATGGCTTGGCTTTTATATCTTCATGAAGAGATTGTAATTTAAACCAGGGGTACCTGCATATAACAGAACTTGATGCAGCTGCCCTAGAAGATGCATCAGCAGCATCAACTGCATTTGACAAAACGGTGAAAGACCTGAGAAGCAGAAGGCTTTGCTTTGGAATCAGGCATGTCACCAAAACATCAACTTTAGACCTGGTCACATGGGTCTGGGGTTCTAGCTTAGAAACTCAAAAAAGCAGAAGATCAAATAACAGATCAAGGCCAGAAGCTAAAGCATACAAATCTTGAAATCTGCAAATGCTGATGTCCCCAATCTTGAAAACATTAATAGTGAATGTGAAATACTGTGCCCCAGTAATATAGACTTGCACACCAAATCAAGGAATACCATCTGTCCCAAAACAGAAAGAGAACGCTATCATAGGAAAGACTTGCACAACAACCACACACAATAAAGTGCTCCAAAATGAATACATGGTTTGAAGAAAAACTGCATATAAATGTAAAACAAAGAACAAATAACACCATACCTGTCCAGGGAAATGACACTGTGAACAGGAGGTATGTGGCATAGGAGCAGTACTGCTACACTTTCATCGAGAGAGCTATAACCTTTAGGAAGACCTGTATAGAATACTCAGTGCAAGGATTGATCACCCGATTACACATTCATGCCTTTGAAACACACACCGTTTCTTAGGTGTGTTAGACATCCAGTAGACATCCGACTTGGTTAAATGCTTTGCTCTAACAGAAGGACCCTCAAACGGGCTCGACTTTTCTAAAGACAGTCAAGTCAGCAAGTCCACAAACAATCTATACCTATCGACAAAAATCATAAAAGTAGCATTTTACGTGCAGCCCTGATGGCAACATAAGTTTCGTAACTTAATGTACTTATATTAACAATCCCAAAAGCAAGTCCCAAAAATCAGGGTAAGTGAGTTGATAAATTCCAGCCTAATCCCAAAGAACCAAAGAGAAGGCAACTATAACAACCCATATGTACCAGACAACTCCACTCTGAATATTAAACGTTTAATCAGCGTAAGTGCTTTCATAACATAAATTACTTCATCAAATGCATAGATACAAACATTTAAACATCATGGTATCACATTATAAAAACTCAAAATAATTAGTAACATATTGTAATACTAAGCAGGAGTATAGTGCTATAGCAAAACACGTATTGGCTGAAAATGAGAGTAATCAGTTTAAGTTCAAAGTCCTGCAAGTTATAGAGGATAATCCAAGAATAGGGAATATAACTAATAGAACTGAAACTTATGAGTTGAAATGGATTTTGCGTCTGGGAACACATAGGAGCTCTGGACTGAATGATATGGTTCCTCTGAAACCAGTATTAAAAGGAAGGAGAATTAAACATGGAGTTATTATGTTTAGACAGGATACATTAGATGAATGATTTTTTAGTATATATATATATATATATATATATATATATATATATATATAAAATTTTTTTTTTACATATGTTAGGATGTATCTACCATGATGCTTAGGTGCAACATTTTATGCAATGTAATACAATGTGTTACTAATGTTTTTTAGTTTTTAATAATGTGATACCATGATGTTTTAACAGTTGTCTCTTTAAATCTTAATTGATTTACTAGTTTTAAAAAATGGAGGGAAATTTGTGAAACATGATTGTTTTTTATGAATGTTCTTGGTGTATTTATATGGGATGTTTAAATATTTGTATCTATGCATCTGATGAAGTAACTTATGTTATGAAAGCGCTTACGCTGATTAAACGTTTAATATTCAGAGTGAAGTTGTCTGGTACATATCGGTTGTTATAGTTGCCTTCTCTTTGTTTCTTTGAGATTTGGCTGGAAATTAATGTACTTGTTCATCTGCACTTGTCATACTAAGCTGCCATATCTAAGTCCAGGTACGAAACCACATACATCTGAAACGCACAATCTGGGTCTTCAAAGAGAAAGGCTAACCACACAGATTTTGATTAAAAATAATACCATAAGAATCTAATTCTGAAATAAAATAAGGGTGCTTGTGGGAAATAAACCATGTTAAGTTCCCAGTCGCATACACCTTTTTAAAATTAACTGGATGACGGCAGGTGCTTATAGGGACAGGAAAGTAATAGGATACGACTCAACAATACTGGAAGGAGATGTACAGTCATTTCAGCATGAGACCAAGGAACTGCTCCAAACCAATAGAGAATAGAAAGAACACTAGTAATGTAATGGCTATTCTAGAATGCTACAAATCCCGTTACCACTCCATCTGCAATGCTGCAGTCTGATCGCTTTCAGACTGCTCTTTACAAACAGAACAAATGCTTAAAATTGCAAAGTAAGCAACAAAAACGGCAACTTTCAACTTTATTTTAGCATATTTTAATTTAAATACCCCGATTATATACACTGCGATGGGAAAAGAATAACCACAGTAAACCATTGCTAAAACATTACGATGTAGGCTTCACATCTCAAAACATTCACGTTTCCGCCCTACTGACGTATGGTGATGTAAATAAAATCATTAAAAACATCACATTTCTGGAGAATAATGAACTAAACAAGGTGAATGATATTACCTAACAAGTCACATTGACTTAATTGTAAAACGTTATCTCTTAAACCTTACCTGCTCTGCACTATCTCATATCTAGTTTTACCTTTTTCTGAAAAAACACTGAATGTTTCAAACCAGAATCCAATCCACTTTGAAAAAATACATGAGGAAATCAAGCAGCATGACAATTAGTTTTCAAGCATAGTCTACTAAGCTCAGTAGTTCAAGGGAGCTGAAGAAGCAATCAGTAACCGCAGGCTGACATTTTATATTTCAGCATACCACCCTTTAGACCTACTGCAAATACAATCCCGGAACTCAGTGCACTACCAGCACAAGTTTTAACAGCAGGACAATCCTGAAAAAGAAAAAAACGACCACAGCACATCAGTTATGCAAGCGGTGTCTCGGATTGTAAGAATCTGATTGGCTACCATTGCTTGATTGAGGAAATACACACAGAGCTGGCTTTGCTGTAATCTGGAGAAAAGACAGGGAGCATTCAAAGCCGATTTTAACAAAAAAGTCCAATAGGACCATCAGGTAACTTCACTCTAAATCCTAAGTTGAGAAGGCAACTGACAACCTTCAGTTGCTTTCTCAACTTATTTTTTTACCAATAGCTTGAAATTACGGGCTGTAAACTTACTTGTGCTGCAGGAAGGCACTCGGGGTTATCATGAAGGAATTCCTATCGTATCATAGTGCATTCGGTGTTAAGCACAGAGGGGCCAAGGGACAGTACTTGGAGTTAATGAGTTAACAAACCCTATGAGATTGCTATGAACTATCCTAGGTAATATCTTTTCCAGGAGAACTGCTAGAATCCTAAGAAACAATTTTGCATCTGGGATCACATATGGGATCACTAGGTGGAGCTAGACCGAAGGATATTAATAGTTCTGTGTCTGCAAATAAGGCCTTTCCATGCCTGCCTGCTCTTTTCAGGCTACCTCAGCAACAGAAGAGAGAGCAGTTTCCCAGTCAGGGATGGAAGAGGAGGAAAACCTCACTCGAGGAAGAGGGCCATATGGAGAATTTGAACCACAAGAGGAACATACGTTAGTTGTCAACCTATCATCGGTTGAAGTAACAGCTTCACAACTGAGTTTGCTCAACAAAGGTTTGAGCTTTGTAGTAGCACGTTCTGCACAGGTTAGTGATGTTATTATTGACATTAAGTTATTTGCAATGAATATTGCACTCAAGTTAGCATTTTACAATCAACAAGGCACCTTGACTAATTTATTGAAGCGGCCAAGACTATATAACCCCCAACTACCACCATTGATTGAGACTTTTGTCAAGTTAATAGAAAAGGAGATTTTTGCCTCTGATTTATCTACCAAGAATTTTTATAATATGATTAGAGATGAGTCTTTGGCGTTACAACAGTTACATAATGACTCTAGGCTGGCTATACGTCCAGACGATAATGGAGGGGCTGCTGTTTTGTTGGACTCAGGTTTTTACAATGATAGCATGCAAGAGATGCTCAGTGATAGTGAGATTATGAGGTGGTTTCTCAATCAGCTGTGGACTCAATTGTTAAGCAAGTGCATGAAGACCTTTATGAGCTACTATTGAACTTTAGTATTACGAAAGAGATGTATGATTTCATGTTTGTGGATAAGCCACTCATTCCAACTATCCATGGCTTACCCAAGATATACAAATCTCTTGTGCGCCCATCCTTTCATCCCATAGTTTCGGGGAGAGGCTGGGTGATGGAGTTTATTTCTATATTCATTGAAAGTCAACTCAAGAAGCCATTAGAGAAAGCTGAAGCAGTACTGAGAGACACTCAACATTTTGTTTGTACTCTGGATGGTTTTGTTACAACTCATGGAACTTTTGTGGATGATATTTTACTGGCTACTATGGACATTCAAACATTGTTTACAGTTATGTTGCATGACTTGGGGGTTGATTTTTGAAGAGGTTTTTAACCATGAATACCAACTATCAGTCTGATTGGATTGAATTGTTGGGACTGTTATTAGAGCTTGTTTTTAACTAATAATGTTTTTATACAGAAAACCAAAAAAGTGCGGCTTTCACCAGCAACCAAGTATTAAACAAAAAAGCCGTAGAGCGCAAAGTAGTACTATTCCAAATCCACACCACGAAAGTGACACCAACAACGTCTTTAACGCTTTTATTGAAAATACACATGCGTTTTCATCCTTTTACTCTAGGACTTCATCAGATAAAACTATTATACACAAATTCTACCTTTATACTTTGTTAACAAACCAATTAACCAATGTAACACCATTTCATTATTTCAAATGCACCAATAAATTTCTCATCTCATTAATATTAATTTCTGAATTACAAAAATGATCGTATATGTGAAAACAATGCCTTTAAAATCAGTTTTTCTTTTCAATATTATTTAAAAATTGATCTGACAACAAATTATTAAGTATATGATTTTTATGGTAGAATTTAAATGAAGAACTTTCCCAAAAATGTAATATATGATGTCAGATCAATTTTTAAATAATATTGAAAAGAAAAACTGATTTTAAAGGCATTGTTTTCACATATACGATCATTTTTGTAATTCAGAAATTAATATTAATGAGATGAGAAATTTATTGGTGCATTTGAAATAATGAAATGGTGTTACATTGGTTAATTGGTTTGTTAACAAAGTATAAAGGTAGAATTTGTGTATAATAGTTTTATCTGATGAAGTCCTAGAGTAAAAGGACGAAAACGCATGTGTATTTTCAATAAAAGCGTTAAAGACGTTGTTGGTGTCACTTTCGTGGTGTGGATTTGGAATAGTACTACTTTGCGCTCTACGGCTTTTTTGTTTAATACTTAATAATGTTTTTATGTTTAAGGATGTCTTCTATAAGCAAAAACTTGAAGTGGCAATGGAGACCCTCTGCACCAGAAGTTATGCCAACCTGGTGTTGGCAGAATGGGAGAGCGGGGTGGTCCTCTCCAATCATGTTTTTTCTCAATATTTGTTATACTATAAAATATTTGTTGATGACATCTTTGTTTAATGGTGTGGTACACAAATGGATCTGCTGAAGTTTGTAGAGTACTTAGAGCAGAGTAGTGAATGTTTTAGATTTGTATGAAATTTTTCTAACACTTCCAAAGAATTTTTAGATGTGAAGATTAGTATGGATAATGGTACGATTCATAGCTCCCTCTACAGGAAACCTTGCAGGAAAAATGCACTCCTGCATCACACGGGTATGCACCCCAAGCATGTTTTTAAGAACATAACTAAGGGTCAGTTTTTAAGGATGTCCAGACTTCACACTGAGGAAGTTGAGTATAAAGCTGCAGTGGCCAATATGAGTGATGCATTGCTTTTGAGAGGATATAGCCAGCAAGATTTGAATAAGACCTTAGTTGAGGTTAGTGGAATGCGAGAAACAAATGGTAAACCTTACTTTAGTAGGACCACTGATGAACAGTACAAGCTAAGGCAGTCTGGACATGCACAGGATAGTGTACTTAGATTACCTTTGACCTACAGCAATAATGTTCATCAGATATGTAATATTCTGAGAAAGTATTGGCCAATTCTGTCTTCTGATGATCAGATTAGGAACATTATAGGTGATAGCCCTGGGTATAAAAATAATTTGTCTTTAAAGAGACAGCTTTGTTGTAGTAGTACACTTTCAATTTGCTTGACCTTAGATAGACTTGGTACCTTTCCCCTGCAGGAATTGCAGGGCATGTGCCTTCATATCGAGGAATAATGGATTCATGCATCCCTCTATTAATTATGTTTTTTCATCTAAATTTTATGGTGTCTGTAGATCTAGACATTTAATCTGTTTAGCAAAGTGCAAGGCATGCACCTCCTTTTATATAGGGAAGGCTACTACACTGCTTAAAGAGTGTATTCTTCCACATCAAACGGACATTAGGAACAATAATTTACTTAATGCCCTGGCTAAACATGTTTCCTTGAATGTGGGGCATGCTTTTGAGTTTATGGCTCTACAGTTAGTCTCTATAGATAAAAAGGGGAGGTGACCTTAATAATAGAGTGGAACTTGCTGAAACTAAATGGATAGTAAGAATGCAGGCAGACAAATCACCAGGGATTAATGGTTATGTGCCTTTAAAGCCAGTATTAAAAAAATGCAGGTCTCATCAGTGATTAATACTAGGCTCCTATTGATTGTTTTAATTAATTTCAAGCTATTTAAATCTGATGAATTGGTTTGCATTTTGTATTTTGGATCTGATGAAGCACATGTTGTGAAAGTGCTTATCCAGTCTTTGTTTTATTTTGGTATAATAAATTTTATATGTTCACAGCTGTGGTGGTCGCTTGAAAATTTTACCTTTTGCCATTTTTATTTCTTTATTTGAGTGACTTTTGGCTGCTGTTGGTGATCTTTTTATCTGCCTAAGTAATATTATTACTGCTGTATAGCTACAATTATTATTATTGATCATAATCCCCATCTGAGTAATGTGGTAGCAAGTTATCTAGTAACATCTCTTTTTTTTGTTCAGACCTCTTATGTTGGATGGTGGGGATTCAAGTCCATCGGAGTCTATGTGCAGCTGTCAGATTTCTGTTGATCCTATTCCTGAATCCTGCTTCATTAATTCAGTAAGTACTGTGCATTACAAAGATGAGATTAGTTACCTTGCTTTAGAAGTACATTGAAGATACAATACCAATTTTTTTTTAGATTCTTGAGCACATAATCATCATTATCATAAATAATTCTGCTTAATCAAGTTTTATATTTATCCCTGTACTGCAAAAATAAGCTAAGTTCGTTTACAGTCTGAGAATATAGGTGACAGCCCCTGTACACAATTGATTCAAGTTTATATTAGCAGCAGCTTTGTTTTCAGCATATCATTTGGCTGAGGCAATAGATGCTAGGATAATCTAGCAATATGTATTGATATTTTATATTAACATTGTAAACAAAGCACATTGTCTTAGCCTGGCAGTGCACCATGGCAACAAACTGGTGAAATATGCATTCAGACACATTTAGCATATCTGCAGGGACCAATGAAGTGTTTACTCTAGGAATTACACCAAATCATTACTTATTTTTTAACCAATCATAGACTCAATATTTTAGTTAAGGACCAATCACAGATCTTAAAAGTTGTAAACCAATGGAAAATGAGTATTACCGAACTCTTCCAATAAAAATATACTATCATATGGACAATAGCTATGACCATTACAGCTATATGAACTTGCGATTACATCAAGTTACAACATATTTTTAAATGATTGTGTCTTTATTTAGTAATTTCACAAAAATACTATAACATTTAAAACTAATCATGATCAGCATAAAAAATAATCAACATTTTATACCTATAATGTACGATAAAAAAATTCTTTTTTTCTTCAATTGCATCTAAAGTAACCAATTAAAACCTACAGTTAACTTTGCATCTGTGATTGGTCCTTAACTAAAATTTTGAGTCTATGATCGGTTAAAAAAAGTAATGATTTGGTTTAAACTGTTACTCAATCATTGGCTCAGGACCATGATAACCTACTAATATGATTGGCTGATTGCTAAAATGTATTTACATATTCTGTTTTATTGGCCAAGTATTGTTGGCACTTAACTGCAGTGGTGGTGCTTCGGTAGCATTGTCGCCTCACAGTTAAGACGTTGTCCTGTTCGATTCTTAGCTAGAGCGTCTTCTGTGTGGAGACATGCGTGAATGGGTGTACCTTCGTTGAAGGTTATGCGTCAGAGATGGCAACTCGGCATGTAAAAATCTATTGCCAATCATTAGCGGACCAGAGTTCCGCTGTGGCAACCCCTAACCGGGAAAAGCCAAAAGACACAACAACAGCCTAGTATGTAAATATGTGATTGTTTGTTTGTACTCTGATCTTTAGAAGGGTTATACTAACCCAAAAGCGCTCATCTTTTTACTAATAAAAATTTTTAATCCAGCTGTGGCGGTTTGGGTATTCTATTTTGGATTTATATATATATATATATATATATATATATATATATATGTGTGTGTGTGTGTGTGTGTGTGTGTATATATATATATATATATATATATATATATATATATATATATATATATATATAAATAATCACCCACAGCCAGGCCCATTTATTCCTCAGAAAAGCTGAGAGCCCTACCACATTTGATCCATGACTAGGGCAAGAGCTTAATCAGAACATTCCATCAAATGTGAGACTCGGGTGCAAAGTGTGGACCAGTCTGCTTGTTGTGTGGCCCCCTCCCCATTACCTCACCCCCTCTCCACTGGTGACAAGTGCCTTTCATCATTACTATTTCCACAAATAAAATACATGACCACTCCCTGCCTTAGCATGCATACCACTTTGCAGAACAGATGTTACTAGACTTATAGTTCTATGTGATACACCTTCAATGCTGTAGGTATCACCAGTGCAGCAAGTTGAACTGATTTCCTGTCCCCCACGATGGATGAGCTGGTGGTGCCCATACACTCCCATCCTCGCCTGTCCAGTTCCCCCAGCACTCCTGGATGATGATGTGGGGGCAGTATGTCCATACCTCTTTTGATGGTTTGTATACATCAGTCAGCTAAATGACTGGTTTTGTAATTGTGAGGAACAGGGGTGCAGGCCTTAAATGCCCTGCTTCTATCAAATCATTTTATGGACAAATGGGGTTTGAATCCAACATATGGTACAAAATGTGAGGTGTAAAGGTTGCAGAGTCTAAATCAGCAACAGTGGCCTCTCTATGTATGTAAGGGGTGAAGAGCTTATTTCCAATGCACACCACTCACCTTGGGTTATGACTTTATTTGCCACCACTATATAAGTTTAACACTACCAGTTAATAACCACAGACTCTACAAGATTTCACCAAACTCAGTCTGAGCCTGGTGTCTTCTTCTGCAGTCTTAAAAAAAACATTACCTACACTATCACAATGTTTCAAGGAAGGGCTATTGATACCGCTCCAGTGGCAGTACCACCAATCAGATTTCTAATCAGATGCCAAGATATTAATTCCAGTGAACTAACTAACGTTGTTATAATAGCTGTTAGCCAAATAATCTCCATTCAAAAAGGTTGGATAACAACAGCGTTTAAAAAAGATCTGATTATAAAATAAGACTTTTGGTATCATAAAGCTAGACTGATACAAAAAATGTAAAAGGTCTGCTGCTGTTGTTATTTCTTGCTGGAAATTCTACCTTGCTGTAAATTTCTAAAAGCGCATTTGCCACCTTTTCTGCCTCAAAGGAAGAAAGTCACTAACTGAGAGTATCTGGTATCCTAATCCACCAGCACCAAGATAGACCTCTTACCTGTGATACTTGGGATACTAATAGGCTCCACAATATCTTACTATCCTCTGAAATGATTCTTCAATAGCAGGCAAAGGCACAAATGTAATGTTAACTTTGTCTTTTGTCTTGCCAACCTTTTGGCACTGCTCATATGTCTTACAGTTCCCTGTCATGTATTTTTCAATGCAAGGCCAATAAAGATTTTGCATAAGCCTTATCTTTGTTTGCACTTTATGGCTAGATGGCACTTAAAAAGAAATATGATCGCTGTGGTTAGAGCTGTCTTATAGTAGTCCCTTGTAACTTCCAGCACCTATATTCCTTCGCCTCCAGCCCTATCCAGGAGGTCATTCTGTGTGCAGTAACCCCTTGCTCTAGTATGTACACTCTCTCTGACCTTGAAAGTCAGAAGCCTCTAAAGCTACTTCCTTTACATTTTGTAAGTTTGGATCTAACAGCTCTGTTTGTCACAATTCTCTCTTCAAGATCCTCCAAGTGCCTCGTCCATAGGAAGTCTAGGATCATTTGACAACTGTGATTCAGATATAAGATTACTGTTGCCAATTATCTTTTCCTATGAAGTAGCACCCTTCAGAAAAAAAACTGTAATGCCTTCTGACACTTGAGGGTCCAATTCAGAATTTCTACTGTTACCAAGCTCTTCTGAAAAAGCTGTATCATCAGCATCTAGTGGAGGTGTAGTAATTAGCCGAGACCCCCCCCCCCCACATGACATTTGCACATGCTTGTCTTCATGCCTGGCTACATGCAATTGCATTTATACAAGGAAACATATCATTCAAGTTATTTCCTATCAGGACATCTGCTGAAATATCATCAAAAACTAACAAATGCTTGCCCACCCTTCCCAGTCCAAATGAAACCTTGTCAATGGTACGAGAAAAGGTGTTGCTCCTACGGATTTACATGACTAAACTGCCCAGGCAAGTGATGTTTTTGACTAGTAATGGCAGATTTAACAGTAGTTATGTTTGTTGCAGTATCTCTCTTAGCATTAGTTTCAATAATCTCTACCAGGATAGAGTGAAGGTATCTCCAATATTTTAGGGCAGTAACAGTTTCATAATACTACTACCATAGTATTACCTCTGCTAGCTCCCTTACATGGGTTTTATTCCCTCCCTGACTGTGAATATTTGGACTATACATATCCTACTTGGTTACATTGCAAACATTAGACATGGCACGTATTATTTATTTATTTATTTAGTTAGTTATTTTATTTATTTTATATTTGTTTACAGGGATAGTCCGAATAGGTTGATAACCCCTTTTCAGAGGAGGCCCGGGGGGGGGGGGGGGCACACATTACAGTCACACTTTTACATTCAAACTGTGTCATATAAAATATACAGACATTTGAAATACAATAGTAGTAAAATAAATAAAAACAGAGCAGATTGCAATCATAGGTTAATTCACACATTGGTTGTACATACAAAAAAAATTCACACAGTACATTTTATTGGAGCTGTACAATAATAAGGAGATTTAAAGGTGTCAGTCAATATATTCTATGAAGTTAATGTTAGCTTATTTGGTTGAAAAGTAGACAAAGGGAGTGCTAAAATATAGTATTTTATTAATTAGTGACAAAAGTATGGTTATAAATATGAGTTAGTGAGTAAAGGAAAGGATTAAAATGATTTTGACGAAGTGTAAAAGATGAAGGTATCTTAGTAGGAAAGTAACTAAGTATTAGATGAGTCATGTAGAAATTAGGAGGACTATAGATAGTATTAATATTCATCCGGGATTAAGACAGGAGCAGAGCCATGATTTGGATAGGTAAGACGTGTTTGTGGAAGTGACACTAAATCTTTTCTGTCAAGCCGTGGTTGTGCTTCGGTGACTCCTTGCAACCCTGTACTTTTTGTTATTGGTCGTTTTGAGGGTTGGTCTCCTCTGTTTTTGGTCTGAGGACTTGAGAAGTATTTTAAATATATGGAGGTTAGCATTGGATAATATTGGCTGAGAGATCATGTTGCATAACCTGGAGATACTATTAGAATATAGAGAGTCTCCATGGAAGTTGTTAGGCCTGGTTACTAGTAGAATGAGCTTAGCAGAGGATCTGAGTTGTCTTGTGTTGGATTGGGTTTTAAGTAGGTTTTGTAGAGCTGGACATTTTTCAGGTTGCTGTATTATCATGTGGGCTATTGTACGTTGTGTGAATATAAGGAGATTGAGTAGTTCTAACCAGTTAGGTTAATGCAATACAGTGGTGTGCTGTATATGCGAAGTTGTTCGCTAACCGGGCAATTTTATTATAGCTAGCTTCAACTTTAGCTACTTCAGTTTTCTTCAGGTTATTAAAAATAGCAGAGGCATATAGGAGGGGAGATAGTAAATGTGTCCTGGTAATAAAAATCAGTAAGATAAGGTTTGGCTCTATAGAGGGAGCCCAGTTTAATGTGAGCATTTTTAATGACAGTTGCCAGATGTTTATCAAATTTCAAGTTGTTATCTGTTGTGATGCCAATAAATTTGGTGTGTGATACTGGTTCAATCTTAGTGTTATTTGAAGAGTAGATTTGGAAAGTGTATGTTGGTTTGAGGGTTTGTTGTTTGTAAATAGCATTCATTTTTGTTTTATTGGGGTTAAGGATTAATTGTGAGCTGACAAGCCAAGATTCTACAGCAGTGAAAGAGAGCTGTTTTTGTAGAGTTCAGAGAGGGAGGGAGCTGCACATATAAGTGTGGAGTCATCTGCGTATTGTATAATTTTGGCTGAGTTAATTGGAGAATGGAGTTTGTTTGTAAAAATGTTAAATATTAGAGGGCCTAAGATTGATCCCTGTGATACACCCAGTGTAACAGGTAATGTAGGAGAGAATTAATTGTACCATTTTAGTGCTTGTCGATCTGATAAATAGTTGGGGAATCATTAGAGGGCAGAGTGGCTTAGCCTGAGAGACAGGAGTCCTTGTAGAAGTTTTTGGTGGGAGACTGTATTGAAAGCTTTGGACATGTCTAGGAATGTTGAGAAGGCTAGCTGACCATTGTTTCTAAGGTGGGTGATGGTGTCTGTAAAACTTAATAGTGCTGTGGGGGTACTATGGCTATGTCAAAAACCATGTTGGGTGTTAATTATGAGATTATTAGTGATTAGGTGATTCATGAGTTGTGAATGGATGTATTTTTCCAAGATCTTGGATAGGGATGATAAAATTGTGATAGGTCTGTAATTAGTAAGTTTGATGTTGGTTGCACCTTTGTGTAGTGGTATTATGTAGGAAGTTTTCCAGATTTTGGGTACATGGAGTTCATTTATGGAATGATTAATTAGTATTGATATTAGATAGGCTATGGCTTCAGCTGCTAACATAAGGTACTCTGCAGGTAGATTGTCAGCATCAAGGGTGGTAGGTTTTAGTTTGTTAAGCATTCTTCTTATTAAGCTGGGTGGTACTGTTCTAAATGAAAACTCCCTGGTTGGATTATGAGGTTCAGTAGGGATTTTAGTGAGGTACTATTATTTGTTTTGGTAAGATTTAGGATGGAACTGGTGACGTAGTTCTTGAATTGGGTTGCAATGCTTTCTTGTACATTTGTGGAAGAGGGAGTTGGGGTAACAAATTGGCCTGGTTGTAGTAACTGATTGATACGTGCCTGGAACTTTTTGGGGTTTTTTTGGTATTTCTGTTGTGCTGTTATATTATATGATTTTTTGTCATTTTTTACCTGTTTTTTTTTGTTTCTGAGTTGGTGGTAATTATTTAGTGTAGCTGAGTTTTTTATTGGAATCGTATTGTACCCAGACCTTGTCTCTGTTTTTGAGAAGTCTAGTCTCTTTTGTTAACCAGGGAGAATAGTTTGCTTTAGTTCTTATGGTTCTTAGTGCTGCTTGACTATTGAGTAAGGACAGCAATGTATCAGTAAACTATTCTACTGCATTGTCAAGTGGTAGGGATGTCAGAGGGGACCAATCACAGAATCACAGTGTTGTAAGATTAGTATGAAGTTTTGAGAAGATACTTTTTTTGTTACATATTTGTCTAAATGTTGTGTTTATGGGGGGAGTGTGTGTTTTTTTCAAAGGAGGTAATTGGGTACATGGACGCTTAAGCTGTTGAGGAGACATCCTGACTGTCTAGCAAGAGAAGGTTTGTTGGTTAAGATCCAATCTAAAATTAAGTGTCTAGTTGTCTTTTTTATCTACTCAAGTTGCATATTTTATTAACTGGGAGAAACCTTGTAAGTTAATGACGTGTGTGGGATTTTCAGATGTGCAAGTTGACCAGTCTAGATTAAAGTCTCCCATGATAATGGTTTCTTGGAAAAAAATAGCTGATATCTAGTGTATGTTGTCTTTAATTAAGGTTGGTTCATTGCTGGCGGAAATGTAAATTGCTGTTATGGTTATGAATTTATTGGGGTTTAGTTCCAGTCTAGAAAATAATATCTCTGCATTATTGAACTTTGGTGGGCATGGGTCTAGGTAATTAAGTTTTAGTGAGTTTTTATACAGAATTTCTATGCCCTCCACCCCACTTCCTAAGCCTGTCTAATCTATGGATGTCAGAGCCTTGTGGAAGAATCTCATTATTGCATATTTCAGGTTTAAGCCAGGTTTCTGTTAAGATGGCTATGGGTGGAGAGTAGAAGGAGAGGGATGCATGTAGTTCATGTATTTTGTTTGACAGACTCCTTACATTCATTTTTATTAGTAGTAGGTTAGATATTGCTTGGGAAAGGTTATCATTAGTATAATTATTTGTGGGTAGTGTTATACTTGGTTGTAATTCATTTATGTTGGGTCCTGGGTTTGGGTAAACGACACCACAGATCATAATTGCAGATAATATTTGTATCAGTAGGTTAAGGTATCTGTGTATGAGTTTCATTTATTTAAATGTGGGCTGGGGTTGGATGGGTTTAGGAACATATTTGTATTTGAAATGTTCAACATTGGTGGTATTGAACAAGTTTGATGAAATGTAAAGGTGGGCTATGGTTTTGTGTTGTACGGTAGAGGTAGAGATGGTTGGAGAAGGATAGGTTATATGAAGTTGCTGCTGGTAAGATGTAATTTTGTATAAAAGGAGGAGCAGGATCAGAAGTGTAGTGTTGGTGAGAAGCATAGTGAGCAGGATGAAGGAGTAGAATGTAGAAGTAGCAGACAGAGATGGTAGTAGGGTATTAGTGTAGAAAGTAAAGTATAGCAATGATACTTTGGGTAGTTTTGGTAGTTTAGATTAGGGAGTGTGGGATAGTGTGTGTGTATGTTTATGGTACATACAAAGGGAGGAGTAAGTATGTTGGTGTGTGTTTGTTGTATTGGGTGTGAGATTTAATGATCAGGTGGGTGGAGAGTTTGTTTCTAGAAATTTGATTGGATGATTGGTTTGGGGGAGTGGCTTGTTTCAGTTAAATCTATGAGTAGTGGGGGTGGATGGGAATTGGGGGAGGGGGAGGGTAGAGCAGTGAGCCTGAGTGTAGCGAGGGTGAGTGGACTGGTTTAAGCCAATCAGTTTTGAATTGAAGAAACCAAGTAAACTCTGAATGGAAACCTGATTAGGCAGGGAGAGTTGCGGTCTGAGCCAATAAGTGATGTCATCGGTAATGGGTGAGCAACTGGATGGAGAAGAATGATGGAGTGGGAATTAAGTTAATGAAATAAAATGCAAAAAGGCTGCTTGATCAGAACCATGATATGGTCTTGAGCAGTGTGATAGATATAATCAGTTTTGGATTGAAGAAACCAGGTCAGTACAGTAGAATAGCTCTGACTTTACCTACTTAAAGTATACTACGTAACACAAGTTTTTTTCAGTGAGCCAGGGAGGATCTAAGTTGAAGGTGTTAGCCCAGTAACCTTAATGCAATAGGTAGTAAAGAACAGAAAGCAGACTGAAGTAGGGGAATATGTGTTTTTGGGATTGTTTGGAGAAAGGTTTGGTGTGCAAGACTTACTAACAAAGATGATAGCTAGATGGGTGAGGGGATATTTGGTCCACTAGTGTGCATGCACAGGTAGCTGGCTTGCAATTATGTATTTGTTTATACAGGTATAGCCCTACACTTAGTTTTTCTTTACTTAATGCACTTCCCGTCATAAGATTCAGCTACACAATGGGCACATTCTTGGCCGCCACTTCTTTGAGGATGGGAAGCTTGATAAGAAGGTGGGATGGGACTGGAAAACTGAACGAGGAAAAAAAAACTGAAATAGATGAGGTTAATATGGATTAATAGGAGAGGAGATATGTAATTTTATAAAGCTTCTATAGACAGTAGGCTAGTGTACAGCAACAGTAGATAGGAAAAGTGCTAGCAATTGGACTGAGCAGCGAGATTTAAAAACATTGGCATTAGATCTTAGAACTGTACTGGTAGCATAACATACAAAAGGACTACTATGAAAGAAATAAGGACATTCATAAACCGTTATTAGCTTCATAGTTTCGGTGGAATTCTTTGTTTTTTCTGTTTTGCTGGTCATTGACCAGTTGCATTGTGACATTCATAAATTACACTACAAGTAGTTTAATTAATACAATTTGCATTGCTTGTGACTGTTTCCTATGTTTCCTGCTGTGAACATGCATGCAGTCTTAGTTACAGCAGGCAAAAGTAGCTAGGAGTTATGACGTAGGCAAAATATAGCAGTTGCAAATTCCAAAATGACTGTGTCACTTCAAAAGGATTTGAGAAGCAGTGTTAATTAAAAAGCCTAACTAATGTGCAGCTTATATAGAAATAATCTGCAGAAATATTTACTGGCAGTATGGGAACGCAGTTGCACCACCTCATAAGTCAAGATTGAACCTCATTCTCTTAACATATTCATATCATAGCAGCAAAAAAAGAAAAATGAGAGACAAATACAGTGCTAAAAGAGTCTGTACCTGCATAAACTTACTTCCTCGGTGAGCACACTACTGGGAGGCTAGAGATAACCAGCTAGTTCATTGTGTGTTTGGTACTTTTGAAAATGGCGCTGGTTATCAAGGGGGTTTTAGAAACTCTGGATGGAAACCTAATTGTGCAGGGCGAATTGCGGTCTGAGCCAATAAGTGATGTCATCAAGAATGGGTGAGCAACATGAGGGAGAAGAATGATGAAGGAGGAATTAAGTTAAAGAAATAAAATGTAAAAAGGCTGCTTGATCAGAACCATGATATGGTCTTGAGCAGTGTGATAGATATAATCAGTTATTTATTGAAGAAACCAGGTCTGTAGATATAATTCTGATTTAACCTACTTAAAGTATACTACATAACAAAAGTTTTTTTCAGTGAGCCAGGGAGGATCTAAGTTGAGGGTGTTGGCCCAGGAACCTTATTGCAATAGGTAGGAAAAAATAGAAAGCAGACCGAAACAGGGAAATATGTGCTTTTGGGACTGTTTGGAGAAAGGTTCAGTGTGCAAAACTTACTAACAAAGATTAAAGCCAGATAAGGGGAGGGGATGTTTGGTCCAGTAGTGTGCATGCACGGGTAGTTGGCTTGCTATTATATATTTGTTTATATAGGTATAGACATACACTTAGTTTTTCTTTAGTTAATGCACTTCCCATCATAGGGTTCAGCTATACCATGGGTGTGTTCTTGGCCACTGCATCTTTGAACGTGGGAAGCTTGCTAAGATGGTGGGATGGGACTGGAAAACTGAAACAGGAAAAAAGAAACAGAAATAGATTAAGTTAGTATAGAGAAACAGGAGAAGGGATTGGTAATCTGATAAAATTTCTTTAGACAGTAGGCTAGTGTACAGCAACAGTAGATAGGAAAAGTACTAGCAATTGGACTGAGCAGCGAGAGTTAAAAACATTGGCATTAGATCTTAGAACTATACTGGTAGCATAACATACAAAAGGACGAGTAAGAAAAAATAAGGACTTTCGCAAATTACATTAAATTGAAACAAAAGATTTTCCCCTTTGCCTGTGGAACATGATGTGCTGGTTTAGACTATCCCTACTGGACTTCTTATACTGATGTGTAATTCTAGGTAAACCCTTTTTTGTAACTGTGCACTATTCACTGAATAGTGGTCACCCTTTTTACCTATTTCTTTAGCTGGGGCACATTCCCGGTCTATCAACGAATCCTCATATTGTCAGGTAAAAGTACTGAGTGCTTAGTCTCTAAATGTATGATCTACCAAACATTTCAAAGGTTGTAACTTAACATCTACTTTCCCACCTATGAATGTAAGCACTTATTTCTGCAGTATAATCACTGGCAATATCCTCTGGTTGACTTCTACTTTTTCTAAACTTTTTTTTCAGTATGTTTCAGGTGTGAACTTGCCTGCAATAAAATAATTGAAAATATCCCCTTTTTTCGATTTCTCTAAATGTTTTTTTTGTTTCCTATAATTTTCAGATGTGAGTTTAAAAGGTTGTAAAAGCGCACACTTCACAAAAGGTAGCGCAGTATATGACATGTAACTGATGGCATACATTGCATTATCCATGTACAAAGGAATTAAAAAACTCACCAACTACCCTTGATCAGTTTGTTTCTGATTGCACGCTCTTGAAATGCTGTTTAACAAAGTTATCCCTGTCTTTATACTGAGGAAGTAATATGTTACTGGCCTTGGCATCTAAGTGTGAGCTTGTCCCATTACTATTATTATGCACTTGGTGAAGGGTCCTGAGTTTCTCCTCCTCCTTTATTACGCCAGGACCATTTAATGTCACTGCTTTATTTCTTCCTTTCTGTCTCCATGCTGACACGTCTTTTCCTCCACTGTCTCCGCTTCCCTCTTCTGCACCTCAAGTTGTTTCCTTCTCTTAGCGAGTTCCGTTGTGGTGTGTCTCATCTCCAGCTCCATTCTAGTCTCTTTAACACAAGCTGCATTTGTTAAGATTATCTAAAGACCCATTGGGAAGTCCTATAACAACAGTGTTGCCTCCGTGTCCAGCAGGCTGTACTCCAGTTGTACACAAGGCAGCTTTTAAGTCATCATTATTCAAACCATTACACAGAAGTCCTTTTGATGTCCTATTTAACCAGTTGTGCTGGTAATACTTTGAAATATTCCTCAACAGTCATTCTGCCACTATCCAAACTTCTCAGATAAAATATTAAAATAGTTGCTGTGCAGCGTTGGCTGCTGTATATTTTACCTTGATGCTCCCGGGGTAAATATACCTTTTTTGTGACAATACTATTTTGCATGCTATAAACGTCCAACTTACAATAAAGCTCACAGCTGCAGCCAAATATGTCAGAAACAGGGGTATGAATTCTAAATCTCAAGCCATTATTACCATATAACGTGATGGATGGGGTTTGAATCTCACCACTAGCACAAAATAATGCAAGGTTTAATGATTATGATAAAAGGCTGAGGTCCCATCTGCATGAGGTGGTGGTCGCTCAGGTGGATGTAAACAATCCCATGGCATCTGTCGAAAAGAGTACGAGAAGTTCCCTGCCGCACTGTCCAAATTTCCCCTAGTAGTATAAATACCACCTCGAATCTTCCCTGAAAAGAGCACTGTAGTTTAGTGGGACTAACCTGGTCAATAAAGGGTACATAAAACAGCATGTAAGGGTAATTGGCCTTAAGAGCTTATGGCAAACATGTGTTACTGATTCAGGCTATGAATGACAGCTTTCACACTGAATGACAGCTGTCACACCCAAGTAAACTTTGTGTCATCAGCTATGGATCATGGCCATAATCACAGACTCCTGAGAATTCACCCACCTCAGTCTAAGCCCAGTGCTTTCAGTTGCAGTCTTACCATAAGAAATTGACATCTAACCAAACTATTTCTATTCCATAATGAGGTAAAGCAGCTTTTCAAGAATACACTGGGCATGGGAGCAGGCGATTTCATATTACTGCAATTAATTCTATATTATACAAAGCAGTTATAAATTATATACATCTAGATAAATTCACAACTGTTTGTATATTATTTTAATTCCATAGAAGCAAATATCATCAGATAGTAACATTAAATTTTATTCCATAAATATCACTGCAAGTGCCATTCATAAATCTATGCTTAGGTGTTTCATCCAAGTTCATATCAAGTTCAAGTTTAGCAGCAAACTGTTTGATTTGCTTTGGATGCCGTGACATTCTTTTACTAGCCTTCTGATTGCAATGATTACAACAAAAAGTTTTAGGCAGTCACCAGTGGTTTAGGCTCAAATGTCACTGTATCATTTTATAATATTTTAGCAGGCTTTATTATTAGGTTTTGCAGCTCAGCCAGGTTTCAAGGTGATCCATGTGTCAAGTGATCCATAACACTGAGTCATTTGACACAAAACATGCCCAGTCATTTCTCTATATGTAGACCACAACTCCATATTGTAAAAGCCTTTAATTCGTTTCAAATGATTCTTTATTAGTTCTGCAACTTTTTTCCAAGTCAAAGCATTTTTGCTATTTTTTTTCTTTTCATACACCATTAAATGCAAAGAGATTGAACAAGATGCAGTTTGAAACCACTTTGTTACTACCCTCAGATGCAGTACTGTATACATGCATAAGCACCTTTTAGACTTGCACGTGAGCTCACTTTTCCTGACACCCTGCACTTACATGCACAGCTCAATCGATCAAAATTATTTTCAAGAACTACAAATGTCTACATTGTTGGTTATTTCCTGTATGCCTCTTCCCAACGCTGTATACTTGGCAATTAAATAAAATAACAATTTGTCCATTGCTATTTAAAAGAAAATCACTTATTTGTTCATATGCATTGCATTTCTATACTTTTAATCATCCATTTCACCATGGCCACTCCACTTTACTTCAGCTCTGTAAACTCTCATCTCTAATTTGTTTGGACTGTCAACTTAAATTTGTCAAAATTAAGTCTTGAATAAAATGAGGCAACTGCTTCACCATTCCGTGTTTCACTGATTTCTATAGTTTCAGAGTGAATAAAAATATGTTTCATTTCTCTTCCATGTGCCTTATTTTACTTGCTTATTTTGAACAAACGTAGGCTTGCTCCACATGCTCAATATAATTTTCTTGGAATTCCACTTCCTCCATGAATAACATATTCATGTCTGAGCTTGAGACATGATTGAACTCTCAGAATACATGTCACAAGCAGGTATGAGCTTAGCAGTGAGCAGCATTCTACTGTCTCAAAGGATGATGCTACAGTACTAACATAAAACGATCGACTTTAACAATCGGCTTAGCTCCTGGTATCATTCTAAAGGGTCCAGTATTAGCTCCTGGTATCATTCTAAAGGGTCCAGTATTAGCTCCTGGTATCATTCTAAAGGGTCCAGTATTAGCTCCTGGTATCATTCTAAAGGGTCCAGTATTAGCTCCTGGTATCATTCTAAAGGGTCCAGTATTAGCTCCTGGTATCATTCTAAAGGGTCCAGTATTAGTTCCTGGTATCATTCTAAAGGGTCCAGTATTAGCTCCTGGTATCATTCTAAAGGGTCCAGTATTTGTCAGCCATGGAGGACATGGTTGACAGGCCATGCTGCATTGCCAGGGGTGGTCTTCACCTGCTAACACTAGATTCTCAGTTATTGGCCAAAACATTATCCACCCCTATAATGCCTTTCTATAGGTATTGCCAAACAGACAAACCTTCCAACATAGCAAAAGCTACTCAAGACAAGCTAAAGGTATTACTGTTCAATGCTAGGAGTCTCAAAAAGAAACTGCACTCCCTAAAAGTACTCCTCACCCTGGAGAATGCTAATGTCTGTGCAGTTACTGAACCATAGTCTAAAAGCCACAGAAAGCACAGAGGCTGAGCATGGCCATAATTCCTTTCAACCAATCAACCATCCACTGCATATGAAAGAGCTAAAGGCAGAAGTGTATCTATCTGTATAAAGGGTAAGCACACCTCAAGGCTGGTCAAACAATATGACATGTTTGAGCTACTCCATGTCCAACTAACCATGGGAAAAATCCATTACCATATTCTTGCTAGCTACAGGTCCCTCACCATGAACCAGGAAACCCATACATCATACCTGGAGTTACTAGAGTCACTCATCATCCAGCCCAATACCATTTTCATGGTTGATTTTAACTACCACCTCTATTAACTGGGAGGCATACTGTACATGGCCATGAACATGCATGCCCAAAGATTTCTTGACTTTGTAAACTCAAATGCCCTGGAACAACTAGTCTGCAACCCCACTAGGAGTATGAATATCTTACATCTGATACTCACAAATATGGGTGAGCACTCCACCCCGCCCCAAATTTGATGTCTTCACTGGTAAGATCAGATCATAAAGTGGCCTTCATTGAAATAAATGTAAAATTAGACCCCCCCCACCTAACGCCAAAAATTTTAAGAACTTTCCTAAGGCAAACTACCTTCTATTAAGCGATGGCAAAGCTAGTATCCAAGCTCCCCCAAACCCAAAAAACACAAAAGATTATGCAGAGGTGTACAGTAAATTGCTGTCTGACCATATAAACAACTGCATAGAAATTGCAGTACCAGGCAAAAATAAGCCCATGTGAAACTGCAAAAACAAGCCACCCTGGTAGACCTCTGGTATTAATAAGTTGTACAACAAAAGAAAGAAAAACCTATTGAGAAGTAAGAGAGAGGTTGGCTTAATGGCTAAGGTGTTTGCCTTACAAACACAAGGTGCAGGGTTTGAGTCTCTCGAGGGATAATTGGCTAGGCTTAAAATGGCTCGCAAGGGCAGTTAGCTTAGTACTAAACTATGAAACTATGAAACTATGAAAAGAACAAAAAGTACCTCATTAGTCTACACAAGCAAATCAGGGAACTACTCAATATTCTGAAAGTAGACTTTTAGGCAAAAGTAGCCTCCAAAGGTAAGGATAAGCATAAGGTGTTTTTCAATTATATTCAAATTCTTAAGGGCAGCACCCAACAATGTGAGGAATTAGTTGTGGACAGCATCACCTATACTCAGCCAGAAGATATAGCAAATCTGCTGATAAATTCAGATCAGATTTCACCTCCACATCACCCCCAGTTCTCCCCCAAGAAATAACCTCCAGCATTCCCCCACCAATTAGCACTAAAGAAAAGATTGCCACTGCGCTCTCTAAAGCTAAAAACATGGCTTCAATAGGGCTCATTGATATAACATTTTGCCTCTTAAACAGCTTGAATCAGGACCTGTCAGGTCCATTGGGATCTCTAGTTAATCACAGGCTCCAGAATGGCTTTGTCCAGATAGAGTGGAGGACAGCAACAGTCTTCCGTCCACACAGAGGGCAGCCATCAACTGACCAGGGTAATTACAGACCCATAAGTTTGACTAGTCTTATATGTAAGGCCATGGAAAGAATAGTCATGGACCTCATAACTAATGTCATAGGAAATCTCAAAACACTGGATCCAATCTAATTCGGCTTTGTTAAGGGCAGGTCATGCCTACTAAATCTGGTGAACTTCTTTGAAAAAGTCCCTAAGGTCATGAATGAAGGTAAAGCAGTACATACCATCTACCTCTACCTGGCCAAGGCATTTAACACAATCCCACACTCAGGTATTATAAGTAGACTAACAAAACTGGGCATAAATCCCTAAGCCACCAGATGAATAGCCGGTTAGCTCATGGGCAGAACACATGTGGTTAAAGAGGATGAATATAAATCCAGCAAGAGGCCAGCTACTAGTGGTGTGCCATAGGACTCAGTGCATGGACCAATCCTGTTCAGAATATATTTTGCACATTTCTTGTCTTCTCATCTGATTCTTCACCTTATACTCTTTCTTTTGTTTTTGTTTTTTTTTTGGCAAATTCAGTTGCTGCCTGATTTTTATCTACTTCTGGTTTAATTTCCATTCCCACTTGACGTCGATATGCTTGTGTTAGACTAAGCAGGGAAGTCATCTTAGATTTATTCTCCTCATGTTTCAAAACTTTCACTACATTTGGGTCTTGTAAGGTCAGCAGATATGTGTGCAGTCCCACGATTGCAGATCTGTACATGTAATCAGTTTCAAGGAGGCCCATACCTCCTTCGGAATGGGGAATATATAATCTTGGTATGCACTGATTTTTATAAATCATTTGATGAGCATGCAGCATCCTTCTTGTTTTCCTATCTGATCTATCCAACACCTTTTGGGGCCAGTCAATCACTCCAAAACTGTAAGTTAGGGCAGGAAGAGCAAATTGATTTATGGCTTCAATTTTATTCCTAGATGCCAATGCTGTTTTTAGGGTTAATTTAAGTCTTCTAAAAGGGTCTATATCATATGAACGAATCGCACAAATTGTGAACGCTCATAATATCAAACGTACCGGACATCAAACTTCCTATTGTGGGGAGCTACTCCCCCCACACCCCCTGCTAAATATATATTCCAACTCTGAGATCGCACTACAATGAGAAAAGGGAAAAAATCCCATTCTTCACTGTACCGCGATCTCAGAAAAAGCACTTTGAGGTCTGGTACATTCGATATTATGAGCGTTCACAATTTGTGCGATTCGCTTATATGATATAGACCCTTCTAAAATACTCCTTACTAAGTTTTATTCACATTTCTTCATGTTTTATTGTTGATCCTTCATCAACTCCCAAATATTTATACATCCCTCTTACTCAAGATCTTTTATATCACATACTTGTACGAAACTGATGTTTCCTTGGTGCTGCAGCTTTCCTGCCTTAAAGGTTGCTTTTGCACATTTATTAAGACCAAATGACACTCTTATAACATCTAAAAGATTAGACTACTTGCAGTTTGTACTTTCAGTTCCTCATCTGATGAGCTATATAATTTTAAATCATCAACAAAGAGAAGATGAGAAGTCTTTACACTTTGTTGTTTTCTAGGAGTCAAATTATAGCCATGACCTAATCTGTTAAATAGACAGCTTAATGGGTCAAGGGCAAGACAGAATAGGAGCGGTGACAGGGAGTCACCCTGAAATATCCCCCTTTGAATTTTTGCCCCTGGAGTAACAAATTGTCCTTTATCATGGCTTAACTGCAAAGTTGTTTGCCACTGTTTCATGGTCACTGAGATGTAATTTATCAGTGTAGGGTGTATCTTATACATTTTAAGCACTCTTTTATGTATGACTGTGGAATACTATCAAATGTTATTTTCTAGTCAGTCTATACCATACTTAGATTCTCCCCCTTTTTGCAGCTCTCCACCATGACTTTATTTAACAACAAATGATCCTTTGTTCCATATGGCTTTCTTGTATTACCTTTTTGTTCTATTGCCATAATTGAGTTTTCTTCTAAATGACTATAAACTCTGTAGACATCAATTCCAGTGTATAGTTTATATGTCATTGTAAGAAAGTTATTGGTCTATAATTTTTAGGGTAGCTTTCAGGTTCGCTCTTAAGTAGGAGCATTGTTTTTCCTGTTGTTAGCCAGATTTGGTGTCTATTTGGAGTCTGCATATAAATAGTTCTTACTCGCAGCTAAATCTTCGTGCAAAGATGTAAATAACTTTTAACCAGAAGTTAGGTACTGCATCTGGACCTGGGTTTTTCAATTAGAGGCTTTTCTTAACTTTGTTTCAGTCTCCCTGGCTGTTACTTCATCCCATTTCATATCCTGTACCTTTGAACCTCTTATTTTTTATTTTACTTCTTGTATTTCTTTAGCATCTTTCTTATGTTCCACAGGATATTCATAAATACTTCCCCAAAATCTATTTCTTCTTTTTTTGGTGGTCTTTCACTTCTTTTTACCTTGTTTCCCAATTCTCTAAAAAACTTTTTAGGTCATCAATAAATTGCTTATTTTGTACTTTTCCTTTATATTTATCTGTGTATCTTCTAAGTCTTTCTGCCTGTGCTGATATTTTTAGTTTATTATTTGTTATAGTGCATGATAAATCCTGATCCATTATAATAGTGTGCATTGCTTTTATCACATCTATCTTTTTGAGTATTTTTGTTGATCTGTTCCCTCTGCTATATTCTTCTAACAGTGACATTTCTTGTCTTAATTGCTTTATAGTTTTCTCTGTTCGATACTTCCATGATGGTATTCAATTTCACGCCTTCCTTTCCCTTACTACCCTGTGTTCTTGTGGTAGAATTTTATCTGTTATTAATTTAGCTGCACAATAATATTTTACTTCTGTTATATTGCATGGATCTCTATGGACAGTCCTAATTATTGTGCTCAATTGTTTTATCAAACTTCTGACTTTTTGGGTTTTACTGACCTTCTGCAGTCTATTTCTTTCATTGATCTTAATATGTCTATGATCTTAATATGTCTATGTATATTAAATCAAGCAACTCTTCTCTTAGCTCATTGTCTTCTAAACCGAGGCCAAATTTGTTTGTTCTCCATTTCCTGCGGGCATTCTATAGAGTTCTGTAGCATCTTCCTGTAGCACATTCTCTTCAATTTCATCCTGTTGCTCTGTCATTTGGGAACTCACTGGCCTTTCACTCCTCAACATAGACTGTATCAGAATTGCCACAGTTTCCTTTACCTTCCCTTTCTGTCGCTTTTAATTTCTCCAAGTCTTTTGGATTTCTATTACCATAACGGGAATGAACCCATTCTAAGTCAAAGTATGATTAAAGTTTATGAAATTAGTATTGTTTCAATCTTTGATGTCAGCCAATAATGCCCTTCACAGCACCCGCAATGTGCCCAGTACTGACTCCTTTTGCAATTCATATGGAGTTACATGGATTGGTAACATATCTAAGTATGATTGTAGATTCTTTTTTATAAGACTTGTAGCTCCTAATACTATTGGAACTGTCTGGGTATCTTTCTTCCACATTTCTCTTGTTTCTGCCTGCAAATCCTGATATTTTATGACTTTCTGTCTCTCTGTATGCAAGACACTGTAGTCACTGGGTGTAGTGATTTCAGTGATCAATGTTACTTTTGTCTTCTTTTCATGGACCACTATATCTGGTTTTCTCACATATATCTTTTGAACTGTTGGTAATGGGTGATCCCATGTGATGCAGACTTCATCATTTTCTATGATGCTTTGTGGCTCATGTTTCCAGTGTTTTTTAGCTACTGCATTACCATGATGTTTGCGCAATCCCCAGTGCAATCAGTCTTGCCACATTATTATTGATGGTTGATGCTCTTCTTTACATACATCATATACATAGACATGCCTTCTGTCCTGATGACATGCAGCACTACTAACATGCATTGTATTTGTATTTGTGGTGTGCACTATATAAGATGATACACATTTCTAAACCGTTAACATATGTGTGACTGCTCCACTGACCTGACATAAACCATGTGTTTTCTGGATGACAGTTGCATCTGTCTCTGTCTCTGATGAGCTGGCAGCCAGTGACATGGCATACAGCCACACACAAGGAATCCATTATTGTCAGGTTGGGGCATGCTTGCTTTTTGACTGAGGTAAGCTACTACTGTATACATTTAGACAAGGCAGCCTGCTGTTATCACAGCTAAGATAAATTAATTCTGAAAAGTGTGAGAAAACCTGTCCCAATGCACCTTGCTAGTAGAATACATATGACTGTAGTGTAGATCCCTGGAAAACTCATCCCCTGGACAGCAGTGCAGATAAAATGTATGGGTCAGAAGTGAGGTGATAGTAACCAGTTATTTTGTTTACTGCATTGTCTATTATCAAATTAATATTTAATATAAGCCAAATCTGCCAGGGATTCAAAAGCCTGGGGAAAGAGGGAGCTGACATGATCAGGCTGTGGTGAAGTTGTGAGAAAGCATTGGATTTGGAAGCGGATAGGCATCTGCAGTGAGTTAAAGGGGTAATCAGATTGGGTGAACAGATTTTTTTGTTATGTTATAGAGTTCCTGACAATCTCCAAAGACAAAGATAACCAGAAATAGTGAAATATATTCCACAGCTCTAGCTAATACTGTAATATTACTTGAACTTACAGGTCAAAGTTTATCATATGATAATAAATAAGTACCTTAAACCAAATGCTAATGATATGGTAGGAAGCAGTCTAATACTATAAGATAGAAATGGATGCTTTCTGCAGTTCAAGATCTATGAACCAGTAAACCATGGGTAATGCTTAAACATGTGTGATATTTTAAAGTCAGTGCAAATGCTAAATACATATTCTTTGTGCATCTACATTTTATTGTTTCTTTCAGCCATCCACTGAACCCATTTCCTGTTTAAATATGCCTAATACTGAAGGTCCAGTCATATCAGATATAACTGAGATGCACCAGTCCACTGTGATGAATATGCACTCACCTGCTGAACATGAGAGGTAAGGGAGTAATTACTTAATACAGGTTATCGCAAACAGCATTATGAATGAACAGTAGCATGCAGATTTTACCTACTGTTGTACTGTGACAAAAAGTCACTTAGATACTAATATGGATGCATACATACATATGTACATACTTAGATATATACATGCATACATATACAGCTGAATTCCTGTTTGGTAGAAAGTCCATTTAGTCTAATGTGAAATAGTTACACATAGCTAAGTAACAGAGAAATAGAAATATGTAGCAAAATAAGAAGTTTAACATAGTGATCGGCATTGCCAGTGCATAATCACTGTTGCTGTGGTTTGTATTTGTGCACCAGTATTGATTGCCCATATTTGCCCATATATACTTTTTCTTCTATGGTTACCTCATCATTCATGGAAACAACTGAAGCCTCTGCAAGTACGGCAGCTGCAATGACTCAAACCAGAACCAATTCAAAAAGAAAAATTAGACCAGCAGCTGTAGCATCAGGATTTCTTTAATCTGATGGTAGTGCAAACAACATATCAATCAGGTAGAATGAGTGCACAAACCGGTTTTGGCAAATAGTTACAATGCCTTTCTCAGTGTGAAATAAGCAAATGCAATACACTCCTTATATAGTGTTAATTTAATCAGTCAATAACAATGGTTATAAATACTTGTTAAGTCCAGGGGGGAATAAACTCCAAGTTTAATAATCCATTTCTTCTCTTTTTTATTTAAAATATTATGCCAGCCCATTTTATTAGATCTTGGTGCTCTGATTTTATCAATAATAATAAAATTGAAAGACGCACTTGGATGTAAAAAAGTATGCTTAAATAATGCATTGGTAATTTCTTGTTTCTGATATCACTAAGATGCTCCCCCACCCTAAATTTGACAGGGCATGAGGTTTGCCCCACATAAAATGCAGAGCGATGATATGCGGCCAATTAGATAACCTAGTCAGATTGGCAGTTGGCATAAAATAATATATCAAAGACCTGGCTGGTGTTCTTACTACTAAATGTTTTGGATTTAACAAACCTGGAACAATATGAACAATGTCCACAGAGAAAGCAACCAACTAACTTGTCCCCTAGGAGGGTTGTTTGTGACACTGGCATGTCAGGCAGGAGATGCTTATAGTGATTGAAATATGAACCTAAATTTTTACCTTTTTTAAAGGTAAAAGAGCATGTAGTTGGTAACATGGTAGTTAACGTTTGGTCAGCCAACAAAATATTCCAGTGGTGATTGACACTGTGAATCAATGAATCTGTATTTTTGCCATATGTGGTTATAAAACGGATGGCAGAACCATCACTATTATTTTTGTCTTTATATTGGAGAAGTTGCTTCCTGACCAGACCATCCACAGTACTGGATGCCCGATGTACAAATCCAGCACCGTAGCCCCTATTTTTAAATCTCATGATCAAATCATTTTTATATGTATTGTAGGTTTCTTCTTCAAAACCAATACGTTTGCCATGGATAAACTGAGATTTCGGAATATTTTGACAGATGTGAGGGGGATGAAAGCTGGTGGCGTGGAGGAGGGAATTATATTGTGGAAATTTACGGTGAACCTGGGTAGAGAGAGTATTATCAATATTTCTACTTATGCTAACATCCAAAAAAATGATGTTGTTAGGATCATGATTCACCGTAAATTCAATGCCTCATCTGTTTTCATTAAGATAGTTTACAAACTCATGTAGATATTCAACATCCGAATTCCACACCAACCAGCAATCATCCAAGTACCTCGTCCAGATGTCTATTTCATCAAGGTAAAGGTTATGTAACCTGTCATAGATAATCTGCTCTTCAACGTAAGCCATGAATAAATCGGCATAAATTGGCGCAAAAAAAGTTCCCAAGGCTGTTCCCTTGTTCTAAAGGAAACATTCACCTTGATAGAAAAGGACATTTTTGGTGAGAGCATGTTCACAAAAGATGATAAGGAAGGTGTTGAAACCAGGTTGGTATACTTGAGTTTTATATAACCAGTGTTCTAGGGCATCTATACCAGCCCAATGTGGTATATTGGTATATAGTGCTTTGACATCCAGTGTACAAAGCAACCAACCTGGTTCAAACTGGGTATCCGAAATCAACCTCATGAATTCCGTAGTATCCTATATCCGGGGACGTACCCATTTGAGAAGGGGCTTCAGGTGTCTTGTTAGGAAAATAGAAAGTAGTTCCATTAAAGAATTCCTGCCTGAGACAATGGGCCTTCCAGCGGGATTGGTAGCATCCTTATGTATTTTAGGCAAAAAGTATATATATTGATGTGTCGGTTCATTCACTATAAGATGTTGTAAGGTAGTTTGTGAAATTATCCCTTCCTCACTAGCTGATAATAAAAATTCATCAGTATGTATTCTACTAGCAAGGTGCATTGGGACAGGTTTTCTCACACTTTTCAGAATTAATTTATCTTAGCTTGAAGAGTAGAGTGGGATCAATAGTCAAATGTGAATAATATCGGCCATGGAAAAGTTGTTTTTTTGCCTCACTGTCATATTGGGTCCAATCTTGGACCACGACAGCACCCCCTTTATCAGCCATCAATATGACCAGCTAATAGTCTTTTGCCAGTCGTGAAATCACTTCCATTTCTGCCCTGGATATGTTGTTTGGTTTCACCCTGGTTTCTTTGGCATGAAAGTGTAGATCTTTGAGTATTGATTTAATAAATAAGGCGACAGTATGATGCATAGGTGGCATAAAGGTCGAGCTATGATATCTGAACTCCTGTTGTGTATCTGTGGTTTCTCTACCATAAAAAAATATTTTAAGGTTCAAATTTCCACAAAATCTCAACACATCATCTACAAAACTGTCCTCTGGGAATCAATGACTATATTTCAATTTCGAGCATTTTAAAACTAAGATCTTATTGTATTTAATTTTATAAAAATAAATATATTAATAAAGTTTTAAAATAAAAAATTATCTAAACCACGATACATTAATTGGATGTTAGCGTTATCTTAGAATTTAGGTTTTAACAGTACACACAGTTTTAATATATTTAAACATATTTTACATGCTTTAGACAGTGTACTTTTATAAGAGGAATTCAAATGAATGTTTATTGTGTGGTTAATAACACTTGATTTTGGGAACTGTTATTACACAATAGTTTAAAAGAACACAATTGTTTTCAGTGAATTATCTTAGCATTTATGTTTGCCATTGTTTGTGATTGGGTATAAGGGGAGGTGTGTGCATGACGCAAACTATTTTAAAAAGTGTATAAAAAGTGTATTCACAGTTGAAACAAATTTACTCTGAAGAAGTCTGTTAGAATTTACGGGTGAAAGCGCTTAGTAGTACTTTTGTTGTATTCTGTATTATTCTGTGGTTTCCATTAAAGCATTTCGTGTTTTGGAACTCCGGTCTGGTCAACATTCTAATCCGCTATCTGTCAACTTGGGATGACATGATCGACAGACCTTGATGCTTTGCCAGAGATGGTCTTCATCTGTCACCCCTGTTATTTTGGCTACAGGCTAAGGCTTTTGCCACCCCCCACAGTGCCTTTTTTAGGCAGTGTCTCAAGAACAAAATTCCCAACATGAAAACTCCATCTAAAGACAACCTCAGTGTTATGCTGCTAAATGCTAAGAGTCTGAACATGAAACTGCACTCACTGGAAGCTGTCCTCACCTTGGAAGACACAGACATTTGTGCAGTCACGGAGACCTGATTCAAGGCTATGGAGAACACCCCAGCCATACAAGGTTACACCTCCTTCAACACATTCAGACCTCAAACTGAAGGTGGGAAAACTAAAGGAGGTGGTGTATAAATATTCATTAAAGATAAATACACCTCTATATTGGTTAAACAGTATGACTCCCTGAAGACACTTCAGGTGCAATGAACTGTTGGTAGGACACCTATTCAAGTGATTGCCAGCTTGAGGACCCCCCCTCCATGAATCAGGACACCCACTCTGCCAATTTGGATTTACTTGAGTCTACCAAGATACATCCAAACACCATGGTTTTGGGCGACTTTAACTACCTATCCATTGACTGGGTAAATTATTTGTGCTCAAACTCATTTGTCCAAAGGTTCGTCAACTTTGCTAACTCCAGTGCCCTGGACCAGCTGGTTGACACCCACACAAGAGGTACCAACATGCTGGATCTGGTGCTCACCTATTTGGGGGACCACTGTAGCACTCCCACTGTGAGGTTCTCCCTGGTGAGATCTGACCACAAATCAGTCGCATTTCAAGTAACTGTCACACCTAACCCGACCCCAGCAGCAACGAAACTAAAAAACTTCTCCAAAGCAGATTATAACCTCTTACGGGATGGTATAAAAAGTTTCACTGCACCTTCTCCCTCAGAAGGAACTGGCAGCTATGCAGAGCTCTACACCAAAGCTTTATATAAATGCCTGTATAACTGCATTGACTCGGCCATACCTTATAGGACCGAACTCATCAAGGAAGAGCAAACCTGCCTGGTGGACAACTGCCATTAACAGGCTTTACTATAAGAGGAAGAACTTGCTCTCTAAGAGTAAGAGGGAGCAAGCCTTCCTAAATTGGAAACACTCCCTCCTCAGCTTAAACAAGCAAATAAGACTTCTTGTGAAGTCCTCCAAAACAAACTAAAAGTCCAAATTAGCTTTCTCAACAAAGGACAACCACAAGGCATTCTATAGTTACAACCGTAGCCTAAAAGGAAAGGCCCAAATTTGTACAGAACTGGTAGTTAATGATATCACGTATACTAAGCCTGTGGACATAACTAACCTGTTGGCCGACAGGTTCTGTGAAAACTTCACTCCCCTGTCCCCTACACACATACTCCATGATATCCCTATCACCTGTCCCCTACCATGTATCCCTAAATAGCAGGTCATAAATGCCCTCTCTAAGGGCAAAAACACAGCATCTATGGGACCTGATAACATCCCAGGCTGCATCCTACATGGGCTGCAACACAAATTAGTAACACCCTTGGGTACTCTTTTCAACCACATTTGAAGCACTGGCTTCATACCAGCTGAATGGAAAACAGCCACCATTATTCCCTTGTACAAAGGTGGTACTTCCACTGACCCCAAGAACTATAGACCTATTAGCCTGACTAGCCTTATCTGCAAGGCCATGGAGCAAATCATCACAAACCTTATCAGCAGAGGTATAGGTAATCTCCAAACACTTGATCCAAATCAGTTTGGATTTGTCAAAGGGAGATCATGCCTGTTAAACCTGGTGGACTTCTTTGAGACAGTCACCAAGGCCCTGTATGAGGGCAAATATGTGCATACAGCCTACCTGGACTTAGCCAAGGCATTTGACACTATCTCTGACTCCGGCATCGTTGACAAACTCACCCAACTTGGCATCAATCATTGTATCGTTAGATGGGTCGTTAACTGGCTCACTGATAGAACTCATATAGTCAAAATAGGGGAATCCACCTCCAACAGCAGGCCTGTAACAAGTGATGTTCCACAGAGATCAGTCCTGTGACCTCTACTGTTTGGAATCTATTTCTCCGAAGTACAAGAAAAAACTAAAGGTCTGTGGCTGACAAAGTTTGCTGATGACTGCAAACTGGAAGTGGTCATAGAATCTCCAAATGATGTCAACATCCTACAGGAGGGTCTTACACAAACAAATGACTGGTGCCAAAGTCATGGCCTTAAACTCAATGTAAAAAAATATATTATCATTCCTTTTGGTAAAAGTGATGTTCCTGCTAACTACCACATCAGTAGCAACATCTTAAGTATGCACTCAGTGATGAGAGACCTGGGCACACAGGTTGACACCTTTGACCACCATGTCTCCACAGTGGTAAGAAGGGCATTCTGTATTGCTCATCTCATAAATAAGGGCATTGCCTCCAGAAAAAAAAAGTTATTACCTCCCTGTAGTCATCCCTCATCAGGCCAGTAATTGAGTACAATGCCCTTTTTGGTATGTACCTTTCTAAGCACCTGTAGCAATTGGAAAAACCACATAGGTTCCTCACAAGGAAATTTCAAGGTCCTCACCATCTCTCCTATGTGGATCATCTGAAATCACTGTCACTTTATTCTGTTTCTTACAGACTTCTCAGAGGTGATCTCTACCTTGCATATAAGGCAATCTCTGACCCTGCATTACTGGAAATGCTTCATATCCAAAAGTCAAATGGTACACGTGTTACTCACTCTGAAGTCCTTAACATGGTATATGACATTAATATTACCTGCTGAAGGGACAGATTTGTCTCCCAGAGGTTGCCACACCTTTGGAACAGACCTCCACATCATGTGAAACAGAGCACCTCGTTGGCCCTCTCCAAACACAGTCTAGATGATTGGATGGGTGACTGTAACGTCACTCCAGAGGTTCCATCTGTGTCCCATTTGGACAGGGGCAATAGGTGCTGATCATGGAAATAAGGGTAAGAACTTGGCTAGGGTTGTAAGGGCCCTAGGG
The DNA here is from genome assembly GCF_019279795.1 of Protopterus annectens. Taxonomy (NCBI): domain Eukaryota; kingdom Metazoa; phylum Chordata; order Ceratodontiformes; family Protopteridae; genus Protopterus; species Protopterus annectens. Next base: position 1,972,570,377 of record NC_056741.1, read on the forward strand.
CCATTAGCCTAGTAACTTCCTATGATCCTATGAGATACTATATTGAACCCAGTGTTGGCACGTAAAACTTCACCGTTGACATGCCACTACACATGTGCTGAGGAAACAACCTCAGTGCATGTAAAATTTAAAGTAAAACAAAAATAATAAAAACATTGATTTTTGAATATGGGATAAGCCTCCCCACACCCCCTACTAATTTCATATATAATAACTCAGGATTGCCCAGACTTAAGAATTGTGTGATTTTGGACACCTGTTGACCAGCTGATGAGTTAGTCGTAAATGATTGACTAAACAACTGTCGACGAAACACACTCGCAATGTTTTGTAGGTAACGCATATATTTATATAAACTTTACTGAAAACTAAATGTCTGCCTGTCCAACACTGAGTTGAATTTCTGCTTGCCTCACAAATATTCAAACTGTTTAGAGATGAAACATTACCCCAGCTTCAAAACTAATACATCATACAGCTCTCTAGAACCTAAGAAATCATAACTACTACAGTTCTACCCTACAGATGCCTAAAACAGGACTACACTATACAGACCACTTCTTCTCCATATTTAGCCCAAATTTGTGAGAATACCTCCCATCATATCTTAATGAATATTTCTCTATCTCCAAATTCTGTTCATAATGTAAAGCTTATCTGAAGCCCCAAGTGAAATGCAAGTGCTCCATTTGAGGCATAAGTAGTGTAGCTAGGGTAGAACAAGAGGGGCAACTGCCTTGGTCGTAAAGCATTGGGGCCATCATCTGCCAATCTCAATCTTTCTTTAATGCAATACCTTTTTTTAAAAGTCAGTATTGCATTTGTGGTTAAACCTGAGTGCTGTAACGCTCTGTGTGTGGTCTAAGCTATGTGTAGCAATTGCATGCTGCATTGTAGCATACAGTTTGCTACACTTTAAATGATAAAAAAAAAACATTTTTTTGAACTAAGATCTGAGTACTGCAGCAGATGGATTATTTTTTTAACTAAAACATGAGTGCCATAGCTCTCTGTGCAGACAAAGTTATAAACTATTGCTACATGCTATAACCTGCTTAAAAAAAATTAAACTTTTGAACTGTAGCAAACTGCTTGCATTCAGTTGCTACAGTTTAGACCCCACATGGAGCACTACAGCACACAGGTTTGAATGCTTTAGACAAGGGTCAGGGCAGGGCACAGAAACAGGGCCTGAATGTCTGGGCAGGAAGGGGGGGGGTGGTCTGTAAGGAACATGTGTTTTTTTTTTTGGTTTTGCTCTTCATTGGAAGAGCTGTCAGTGGGGAGTGGTGCACTGATCTGCAGTCAAATGATCATACAGCAATTGGCTTAATACAGTAAAGTGCTTTATTTTTGCTGTTCACTAGTTCACTTGTGGGGGTGACACGCTGGTTCATGGTACCAGCACAGGGGTCTAGCTGGGCCAGCTACTCTTCTCTCAGGTATATAAGATAATCTTCACTATTAAACCATTCCATGCCTTTTGTTTCACTTCTGCCTCTTAATCCCCACCTTTCTGCAAATTAATATTTGCTTATTATTTAGCCTGCTACATTGTATACATGCTATATATTTCTAAATATTGCATATAGAGCTAACGTTTCCACTGTTTATATAATGCCATTTTTCACTTTATTTGTAATTTTGTGGCTATATTTCCTTGTTCACCTGGGCTGAAACTGAAATAAGTCCACAGAGACCAGTGGTCTACCCCTGCCAACAAATTTAAACATATCCATCCATCCATCCATCCACAACCCCTTTTCCTATTTTTTGCACATAGAGTTAGGGTGTCACATTAACAGTGGCAATCATCTAGACAGAAGGTTCACACTGCCAGGTGGTTAGCCCTGCCGCAGCTGTTCTTTCATATCACACACTCGCACTGACTCTCACATCTATGGCCAATTTAGTGTGCCCAATCCACCTACTGCGTGTATTTGGAATGTGGTGGAATGTGGGAAAAAAAAAGAGCACCTGGAGGAAGCCCACATGAATGCCAGGAAGACATGGAGACTCTGCACAGAAGGTACTTTAGCTGAGAAATGAACCAGAGAATCTCTTGTTGGTAGGTGACAATGCTACCCACTGCACCATTGTGCCACCTTAAATTTAAACAAATGTGTATATGTGTGTGTGTGTGTGTGTGTGTGTGTGTGTGTGTGTGTGTGTGTGTGTGTGTGTGTGTGTGTGTATATATATATATATATATATATATATATATGTATATGTATATAGTTTATTTTGCCGAATTGAGAAAAGCCGGAAAGTTTGATCATAAATCAGCTGATCGAACATAATGGCTTTTTTGAGTATGCGAGATTGTGGTAAAATAGTCATCAAGGAATCTGCCCTTTCCATACTGTTGCTATATGGAATTAGCAGGGGGTTAGGGGATGGATGGGTCTTATCCCGTCTGCAAAAAAAAAACACATTTTTTTATTTTTCAGTTATTTGTGGATTGAGTGTTTGTGCTCAATCATTAGTGATTTAACATTTTGCATGCTCGGCTAATTGTCATTTTCCATACATACATGTCAGAGACACTCCCGTGTGTGTGTGTGTGTGTGTGTGTGTGTGTGTGTGTGTGTGTGTGTGTGTGTGTGTATCTGTATTGAGAGAGAGAGAGAAGAGTCTGTGAAGTTGTAGAATATCATTTGGTAGAGTCATAGTTTACTGCAATTATTTAACAGAAAACTCATTGGTTGAAAGTTATTTAATAGAATGGAGTATAGTAAGAGAGTGTTGCAGAAATATATATGTAAATGTTTACATGACTGATCATGAACATGGTAATTAGTGCTACTGCCAGTGTGAGTTGTATTTGTGCACACCCAGTGGTTTGCTATTTGTTTCTTTTCTTTTTCTCTTTTCTCCATGGTTGTGTGTTGGTGTGTGTGTGTGTGTGTGTGTGTGTGTGTGGGGGTGAAACCCCCATATGAACTGCTGGAATTACAGGGGGCTTGGACCCCTGCAAAAGTCATTTTTGAAAATACTTTCCATTGTCTGGTATTGTCTCATGTTTTGTAACAACTATGACTCAATAAGATGAGTGCTCAGTACCTACAAAATAGACATACTATAACCGTGTGTATGTCTATCTCTCTCTCTCTAGATATATATATATGTGTGTGTGTGTGTGTGTGTGTGTGTGTGTGTGTGTGTGTGTGTGTATACATACATGTGTGTGTGTGTGTGTGTGTGTGTGTGTGTGTGTGTGTGTGTATATATATATATATATATATATATATATGTATATATATATATATATATATATATATATATATATATATATATATATATATATATATATCTATATATATATATATATTTACACACAGATACACACACACATATATATTAGAGAATGAAAGGTAGATCACCTCTGCATAGGGAGTTTGCTACACTGCATGGAAATGTTTTTTAAATGTTTTACTGACCTGATATTGTTTCACTTGGCTGAACCTTTTGTAGATTTTATGTTTGTTGTTTGTCTTTTTGGCTTTTCCCGGTTAGGGGTCGCCACAGTGGAACTCCGGTCCACTAATGATTGGCAGTAGATTTTTATGGTGCCAAGTTGCCAGCCCAATGCCCAACCTTCAGCGAAGGCACGCCCATTCATACATGTCTTTCAAATGCCACTCGACTGCTGGGAGGACATGCAGACTCCACACAGAAGGCACTCCAGCCGAGAATTGAACAGGAGAACCTCTTGCTGTGAGCCAGCAATGCTACCGCTGCACCACCGCGGCTGGTACCTTTACAAAATACAGGAGGACCATGGTAACATAACAGTTTAAATGTCTTCACAGAACAAGCAAGCAGTCATAAGGAAGACAGGAAACAAGAAGCAATATATTTCTAGCTTTTTGATGAGCAATCTTTGTAAGGTAGAAAATGTAACTAGGAACCTGTGCAGCCTCTACCCGTAGGTGGAAGTAATTGTTTATTCCTAGCACCAAAGGTAAAATGACCAAGTGACTGCAGCAGGAAATGAAGATATTTATGACATATGACTTGTCCTTGCTTCTCTGTATTATTATTGTCTATTTTCCTTAATTAATTTTGGAAGCATTAATGTTGTTGCATCTTTCGGCTTTTCCCAGTTAGGGGTCTCCACAGCGGAACTCCAGTCCGCTAATTATTGACAGTAGATTTTTACGTACCGAGTTGCCAGCCCTGACACACAACCTTCAACGAAGGTATGCCCATTCATGCATGTCTCCACACAGAAGATGCTCTAGCTGAGAATCGAATGGGACAACATCTTACTGTGAGGCGACAATGCTACCGCAGCATTAATAATTTTATAATAGTAGCATATGTATTTACTTCTTTCTACCACCTCAAAGGTAGTTCCTTTCAGTCACACCACACCCACAGAATATGAGTAGCAGAACAAGTACAGATAAGAATGTTAAAGTAGACCCATTACTTAGAGATTATGCTTGAGATGTTTCACTGAATATAAAACTGTTGAAAATGCTCTTTACTGACATACACCTTTTCTTGAATGTTGGGTATATTTTATCCACTGGTAGATGTCCTTTCCTAAAAATGAAAGAGTATATAAGCCATTGCATGGTTAGTTTTATTTTGTCTTATTCTGAGATATTCTTCTGTGTTGAAGAATATTTATTGGCACATTTTGCAGCAGTAGAAATACATTTCAGATGATCTTTTATGGAAAGAGAGACCTTTTTCAGTGTACGAATGTACTATGAAATGCCTTATACCTTAACTAAGCTTAAAGAACATCACTGCCCTATTTCAACACACCAGTTTAATTTATGTATGAGTGTTACATATTCAGCCATTTTAATGAATTTCCTAATATTAGATATAGATCAGAAAGAATGCTGATTAGTTGGTAGTATGCAATGTTACTAAGCAATGAGAAAGGTCAAAGTGGCATTGCCAAACCAAATAATGAAACTTGTATCACTTTCAGTGGAATACTGTCCTAGTTTTCTGAAATCCAAAAATTGGATGAAAATTCAATGAATACACTTAAGTGGTATACCAATGTAATTGTTTTATATGTATCAAGATCCTTACTGATGTACATTTTTTCTTACACAGTGGAAAGTGCCTTCGGCTAGTAAAAGAAGAACCTGTCAGTCCTAGAGTGGAAGTCCGCAACAGGACTGTCCTTCCACAGCCCTCCTGCGCAGCTGGTACGGAACCACCAGTGTTATCCGTGTCAATGGTCCAGTCCATTTTGGAAGAAAAAGAGAGCTGTGAATCATCTCCAGCAGGCAGTCCTCAATCACAGGAGAGCAGTGAAAGCAGTGTCAGAAAAGCATTTAATGACAGGTGAGACACAACAGAGATTATAGGTATAAACATGAGCCATACCCAAGCAACTCAGACTGTCTGGCATTGTTAATAGAAGGTTATTAAACGATGCAGTGTGAGAAGATTTTACCACAAAATCTGGTAATTTGTCTAGCACAACATATACATTTGCACATATAAATGTGTAATTGCACAGACAGCTGAACATGCATACCTTGTTTCCTATACTAAGGGAAGAGAAATACACTGATATTGTGAAAGTAATGCTGACAAAATACATAAATATTGTGAAAGTAGTACTAACATAACACACAAAGAATCATGTTTGTGATATAAACATACTGAGGTTACCTAATGAAATAGAAGGGTATACAGTGGCAAAATATTCATGTGAACACGATGACGAGGAGGAATTTATCAACTGAGTGGGGCCTGGAAATAACAGGACAATCTACACAGGGTTTTTTTGCTAAAACCCTCCTCAAAGAAAGGAAAGGAAGCAATGGTTAGAAAATGATAGATTGAATCCTTAAAACAAAGTTGGTATTTTTGGTGGGAGGAACTTTAATTTCCCTGATAGATACTGGAATACATAGATTATAGCTACAGCTAAGATAAAAATCACCCCTGGCACCTTACAAAGGTTGGGCCTTGGAAAGATAGTAGTAATGTCTACCTAGAAAAAACATTTTTTTGTCTGATGCCCCTGAATGGAGAGAAAGAAGGAATAGATTTTACACCGGAATGTCTCCAGCTATTATGGAATCAATTACAACAGAAGTATATAGATTTATGCCAATCAGCTTTGCTAGTTCTGTATTTCACAAGCACAGACTTTGTAAAACGTGATCACACAGTGGAACAACCATTACTGATAGATATCAAGGAAGGCCTGAAGAATAATGAAGGTGTGCCATGTCGTACATCATTTAAACAATAAGCCACTGCATTAAACTAATTTGCACTTATAAGAGTTAAAAAAAAACATAGAGTTTCTACAATAAGGAAGGTTGAAAATTGAGGGAAATGTATTTAGGGCAGTATTCAGAGACACAATCTCCACTGCAACGGGCAAATGCAACTGCAAAATGTAGCAAAAAGCCTCAAGTCAGTTCTGAGAGAAATCCAAGTTATTGCTTGAGAAGAATTATGTTACTGCTCCCAAGACAGCAGTTGCTGTACATTGCATATGCAAATCAGCTATGCAGCAAGAATGAAAATGTTCCTGTGGTTCAGAGACAGCTGTACAGAGTATCAAAGCTGTTACTAAAGCTACAGTACAGTCAGGAATATGTGTTACTGTGACACACTTAATTCCTGGGTCTGTTCTCTTTTTACTGTTGTTTATGCATTGGTGATTTAGTGTGCATGCATGTACACACAGAGACACACACTTGTGTCTATCTCTCTCTCTCTCTAAACATATATATATATATATATGTTTTATATATATATATATATATATATATATATATATATACATAATTGTATTTAGGAGTTTTTTTCTACTGCCAGTGCCAATCTGTACAATGGGACAAAAGTGTATCTTAGGGTGGTTTACCTTTTCCTGCATTATTGCACAATATTTGATTTGAATATGTATAAGTAGCCGGGGTTGTTGGAGAAATTAAGGATTGCTCCTACAAACACCCTTTTTTCATATTTTGATGGATGATGAGTCAATGTTTTGTTTTCAATGTATCACACACACACACACACGCGCACACACACACACACACACACACACACACACACACACACACACACACACACACACACACACACACACTCATCTAAAATGAAATGAAATTGCTTATCTGGGTTTATCTCTCAATCATAATGGAACAATGTCAAGTTTCTAAAATAGGATGGTGTATTTTGTAGTTTTAAATTCAAGTTTATTTTCATATTAAGCTTGTAGATTATGAAATGCAGACATCATATATAAATGAAAGTTTACTACAATTAAAAAAAAACTATATGTTATAGCAGGGAAATCTTAGGTTCAGACCAATAACTGGAAAATATAAGGTCCTTTATAGCATCCTTGCAATGTCCAGAGCTAGCATCTCAAACATACTGCAATACCAAATATGATTTCTTCATATTTTATACATTATTCTGAGCTACTTGATGTGGTGGGGGCTGCCTAGAGTGGAGCTATGCATTCTGCGCTGTATTTTACAGTAGAAATGACATACAGTATTTAAAATAATTGCAGACAACTGCACTTTGCTGAGTAGTATTTCTGTAACCAAATTTGTTGCACAACAGCCCCTCACTCCATCAGATAAGACACAAAAACAGCACTGTTCTTATTATGAAGTTGTGATAATAAGCTATTCTGAAATATCAGAACTGTTTATCTCTGACTGAAGCTGAATGACATGAGAAGAGGTGAAGCTAAACAGATCTGTGACATTTTGTATTATAAATAAACAGCATTTTTAAATAATTCCAGAAAACAACTTTTGGTTGTTGTGTCTTTCGGATTTTCCCAGTTAGGGGTCGCCACAGCGGAACTCCAGTCTGCTAATGATTGGCAGTAGATTTTTACGTGCCGAGTTGCTGGCCCTGATGCACAGCCTTCAACGAAGGTATGCCCATTCACGCATGTCTCCACACAGAAGACGCTCTAGCTAAGAATTGAACAGGACAACGTCTTACTGTGAGGCGACAACGCTACCGCAGCACCACCACCGCAGTAGAAAATTTTCACAATCAGTTTTTTGTACGGATCTGACATTGTTAATATAGCTGTACTCTTTAGTGATAATTGCAGTTCTGATATACTCCTAACTGTACTGCTTTTACTGAAACTGTGTCATGTTGCAATGCAATTTAATATTTTGTGTTCTTCTTTCTTTAAGGTACAATTGTGTCGCGATATCTGCTTGGCTTTATTCTGGTAGCATTCCTTCATTTTCTTTTTTTATACTAGTTATTGTCTTTGCTTTTTTTTTTTAGATTTATGCTTATTGAACCCGTTTTTATATTTTGTGTGTTCTTACTCAAGCAGAATATCCTACTAAAAAAGAAAACTACAACCAACATAAAATACTGCCACAAATTTAAATACACCTGCCTAGTTCTCTCAGTCACAGTACAAACTTCAAATGCAAGTGTCATCCACTGTTGGCAACTCTTAAATTTGAAGACTCTAGTCAGAAGTAAGACCATAATGATATCCCACCTATTTCATTTACTAAACAAAAATAACCACAAGGACTGGGTCAGCAACTTACTGTGGGTACAATAACCGAGCAGACCCTCCAGAAACTATGGCCAGCACTATGTAAGCATCAAACTTTAATCCTAATCAGATAACTCTTTTTTTCTCTCTCATCTAATGGTGAGGATGCAGGGAGTGGAGCTTGCAGAGGTGGATGAGTTTAAATACTTTGGATCAGCAGTTCGGAGTAATGGTGAGTGTGGAAGAGAAGTGAATAAGAGAGTACAGGCAGGGTGGAGTGGGTGGAGAAGAGGGTCAGGAGTGACTTGTGACAGATGGGTACCAGTAAGAGTGAAAGGGAAGATATACAAGATGGTAGTGAGATCAGCTATGTTATATGGGTTGGAGACAGTGGCATTGACAAAAAGGCAGGAGTCAGAGCTGGAGGTGGCACAGTTAAAAATGTTAAGATTTTCATTGGGTGTGACAAAGATGGACAGGATTAGGAATCAGTATATTAGAGGGTTTGCTCAGGTTGGATAGTTTGGAGACAAAACCAGAGAGGTGAGATTGTGTTGGTTTGGACATGTGCTGAGGAGGGATGCTGGGTAGATTGGGAAAAGGATGCTAAGGATGCAGCTACCAGGTAAGAGTAAAAGAGGAAGGCCTAAGATAAGGTTTATGGATGTGGCGAGAGAGGACATGCAGGTGTGACAGAGTAAGATGCACAGGACAGGAAGAAATGGAAATAGATGATCCGCTGTGGCGACCCCTAAAGAGAACAGCTGAAAAAAGAAGAAGAAGATCTACTGAAAACATGTTAAATGTATATTCTGTGCTCTTCTTGTAGATTTTAGGCCTGAAGACAACAATCAAGAGCAAAACCTAATCACATCACCCCTTGGTTTCATAAACATAACTGAAGCAGCTATCAGGGTAGAAGAACAGACTACTTGGACATATTAGCCTAGTTGTTGTTGTTCTTCTTCTTCTTTTGACTTTACCTGGTTAGGGGTCGCCACAGTGGAACTCCGGTCCACTAATGATTGGCAGTAGATTTTTACAGTACCGAGGTGCCAGCCCGACGCCAACCTTCAACGAAGGCACGCCCATTCACACATGTCTTTCGAAAGTCACTCGACCGTGGGGAGGACATGCAGACTCCACACAGAAAGCACTCCAGCCGAGAATCAAACGAGATTAGTCTAGTTCACCCCCACAATAACTGTTAACTTCTAATCTGGTCTTTGTCATTCACTCACTCAGCCTGCAGGATTATAATATTGACTATTCATTTTAGGATCTCTTAAATGATAAGGGCTGGATAAAGTCAGGTAAACTTTACGTCATACAATTCTTTTACATCTCTTTGACAGAGCTGTAATAGATATAGCAGAGATATAGGATCTCTCATCTAGTGATGTTCCTTATTCTTTTTGATGTCTATTGGTGATGTAGCACCATAGAACAATCACATTGAGAATGTTTTTACCAACTTTCAAGCAATATTTTCTCATTCTCTGGCTTAAGGTGAGGAGGTTTTTCTTGCGAAAAGGGGGTGACCATTTTGAGTTGCTGTTTTCAATTAAAGATAGTTAAACTACAATATTTGTTAAACATTTGCACCTGAAGTAAGAATGGTTGAATCTGATTTGATTTATGCAACAAATTCTACCTTTTGAGTTATGTGTGATAAATTACTTTCATTCTAAAAAGATTTTGCCTTTTGTATTAATAAAGTGGCATTACAAAACACACACACACACGCACACACACACACACACACACACACACACACACACACACACACACACACACACACACACACACACGCACATGCACACGCACACACACACAATATGCCCAGCAGTCACAGCCATTTCCTTGAGTGAACACACTTCTGTTAACATTGTGATCAAATGAATTAAAAAAATGAAACAGTACGAAGCATTGCAACCCCCTCAACTGTTCCTGATTTTACAGAATGTCCCTGATTTGCCTTTTTATTCATGCTCCTTCTCTCAAGATCTGTTATTTTCTGGTGAATTGCTGTGGATTACAGTTAGTCAATAAAGCTAGACATTATAGTTTCATGTATGTTATTGTTCAAATCATGCATGATGATGAAAAACCTCTTTGGATCTGAGTTCTTGAGAAAAGAAGTTGAGAGGTATGTATACTCCCTTTCTCTTGCTCACTCACTTTCGCTGACACACACACACACACACACACACACACACACACACACACACACACACACACACACACACACACAGTTTCAATCTCTGTCTCTCTCTCTCTCTCTCTCTGTCTCTCTCTCTCACACAGAATTGCATTTTTTTCTTTATTTTTCTACATCGTTAGTCATGTTTTTTTAAACTGTGCTTAGATTTGTGACTGCTATGGCATTTATTTTTGCTATTTGAGTGTCTAGTTTGTTCTTTTACACTTGCTAAACAAAGCTGCATTTACTGAGCATAAAAAACTGGTGGGCATTTACTTTTTAATCAGTCCCTGATTCCCTGCATCTTAATAAGTGTCAGACTCATTAATGCCCTATTGGGGAATGTGAAGGATGATAATATACAGTTAACATGTTATCTATAGCATGATAAAGCCCTGACTATGACACTTATGTCTTGTGTTTGGCTAATGGCATTGGCCTTTACACCAATTTATTGACTGCCATTTTGTCAGTCGCATTTACAAACCAAGAGATATAGTACTCTAATGGCTTAGTTCACTGCAAGAGCTGTGCAGGGAAATATAGGAGGGAGCAACTATCATGGGGGAATGGATTGTTATGCTGGTGGTTGTTTTTTTCTGTTTAGAAATGGAGGCTTACAAGTGAAATGGCTAGAACTGGAGACATGAGCCTGGCCTACCATGCTGGTGATATAGACCTTAGCAGTAAGAGGCTGAAAGTGCTCACATGCAGGAGAAGGATATAGTAAGCCAAAGTGGTGACATAGTCGTCCATGTCAACCACTAAAGGGTGGAACCTCCCCCTCCCATGAATGATGACATCTGACAATGAATAGGCTGAGTGATTATGGTGGTCTGATGGGCAGCAAGCAATGGGGGGAGATAAAAAAGATTTAAAAAAGCTAATATTTTTATTAGCTCCCAATTCCTTGAATTACAATACTTACACTAAAAAGAAACCCAATAAAGCAATTAAGCAATAAAAAGCAATCAATATGTCAAAAAGAATAAAGTGGCATGATTGAAAAGTATAAGCAAGCCACAGTACAAAAAAAGAAGTTATGTACTCACCATAACGTTCCATGTTTGTTGTCCATCTCGCCGTTCATTCTTACAGTGATGGCTTCGGAGCCGATCTCGGCTCCGACTCGGCCGGATACATAGCTGAAAGTCTCAAACTTGGCTCGTGGCAAGTAGTTATTCCACAATGCAGTGGTGTAACTCCCTAGATCTTGTTTGCTGCTACTACTGAATGAAATATAAAACTATGTACATATATATCACAAACTGAGACAAAGAACTCCTGAAGGTAGTAAAAAAATCCACCAGGTCCATGAGGAGTCTTTGGCAGGGGGAAGGAGGGAGGGTTCATAAGAAACAAACATGGCACGCTATAGTGAGTACATAACTTCTTTATGTTATGTTGTCCTATCTTGCCTTCATCCTTACAATGATGGGACAGCGTCCCTAGCACCTTTTTCTTGGGTGGCTCACGAGAGGACAACTTTAAGCACCGTGGAACCAAAGAAGGCCCTGTTCATGGAGGCCAAATCCACTTTGTAATGTGTGATAAAGATATGAGAAGTGGTCCAAGTAGCTGCTGCACAAATGTTATCCATAGGAATTCTGGCTTGAAAAGCAGAGGATGTAGCCATTGCTCTAGTGGAATGAGCCTTCACTTTGAATGGTAAATCTCTGTTATTTGAGGTATAGATGTACGTAATGCAGTTTGAAAGCCAATTGGAAAGAGTAGTTTTAGAAACTGAACTACCCTTTTTTGCGTCAGAAAAGGATACAAATAATTGGTCAGATTTACTAAAATCTTTGGTCCTATGCAAATAGAATCTGAGTTGTCTATCCATGTCTAGTTGATGTCATTTGTATTCTGCCTTGTTGCTGTATTTAGGAAAGAACACTGGAAGCTCAGTAGATTGATTTATGTTAATTGAAGACGAGACTTTGGGTAAATAAGATGGATTAGTTCACAAGCATACCCTATCTTTATGAAAAATCAAATATGGTGGTTTGATAGAAAGAGCTTGCAACTCTGATACTCTTCTAGCAGATGTTATAGCCACCAGAAAAATGGTTTTCCAGGAAAGGAACATGAGGTCAGAGGATAATAAGGGCTCAAAAGGTGGTAATGTTAGGTGAGACAAAACTAAATTTAAATCCCAAGGAGAAAGGGGTCCCTTAAAGGGAGGCCTTAATAAGGAGGCACCTTTCAAGAAGGCTCTACACAACCTGTGAGACATTAAGTTCGAGATAGAGTCACCAATGTGGAAATTTGAGATTGCAGCGAGTTGTACTCTGATAGTTGCTGCAGCTGAACCTTGTTGAAAGAGTTCCACCAAAAATTCTAAAATAGAATGGATGGGTGCAGAAAAGGGGTCAATGTTCCTGTTTTGAGCCCAAAGATAAAACCTTTTCCATTTGCTAGAATACAGTTTTCTAGTGGAAGCCTTATGAGAGGACATTAGGATACGTTTAACTGTAGGAGTGAAATTGTGAAACCTGACTAAATTGGGAAGTGGAGCAGCCAAGCTGTCAATTTTAGGGTGTAATTTTAGAGTGTGGAGAGAAGGATGAAGCTCCCCTGACATATGTGTCAGCAGGTCTGGATCCGGGTCCAGAGTCCAAGGCTTCTCCTGCAGATGAGGCCAAAGGAAGGGGAACCAAACTTGATGAGGCCAGTAAGAAGCAATGAGAATTATCCTGCTTCCTAAGGACTGTGCTTTCTGAATGACTCTGGGTATGAGAAGAAATGAAGGAAAGGCATACAGAAGTCCCGAGGGACAGTCTTGAGCAAGTGTGTCTCTGGGTGTCTCCTCCAGAGGAGGGATTAGGGTAAAGTAGTTGCTGCACTTGGCGATCATGGGAGTGGCAAAAAGATTGCAGCAAGGCAGACCCCATGTTCATAAAATCATTTCTGCAATATTCTGATTGAGAGACCACTCATGAGGCATTAAAATTGCCCTGCTCAGCTTGTCTGCTATCATGTTGGACTTCCCCGGAATGTGTGTTGCTATTAGAAAGTGCTGGGAAGAAACTGCCCATTGCCAAACTCTTAGGGCCTCACAACAAAGGGGGTAGGATCTGGTTCCCCCCTGCTTGTTTATGTATCAAACCACAGACACATTGTCTGACTGTATCACAATTGTCCCTAGAAGGGAGAGAGTCGTGAAGTGCTTCCAGTGCAAGAATCACTGCTCTCATCTCTAGGACATTTATATGCAAATGAGCCTCGTGTTCTTGCCATTTACCTTGGACTGTTCTCCCCAGATTATGCCCCCCCCACACCCTATCTGGGAAGTGTCTGTGATCACCGTAGCTATGGGTTGTCGTGGATCAAATGGTCTCCCTATGGTCACCTGACTGGAGTGTATCCACCATCTTACGTCGTTCTTGCATGATTCCGTTATCCTGATCGGGTGAGACATAGGAAGCTCTTGAAGTGACCATTGGGAGAACAACAGCCATTGAAGGATCCTCATGTGCATTCTGGCAAGAGGAACCAGTGTTATTGTGGAAGCCATTGTCCCTAGCAATTTTATAATTATCTTTGCTTTTACCTTGGTCTTGGGGAGAAGATAAAGTATCTGTTGTCTGAGTGCTACAACTCTTTCTTTTGGAAGACGTGCTACCATGGAAGGGGTGTCTAGATCTGCACCTGTAAATGTAATATGTTGACAGGGCAACAAGGCAGATTTTTGAAAGTTGACTGTAATACCCAACTGAGTGCAAACATCTAACGTTAGATCACTGACTTGCTGGAGTAGATGCTTAGTGGTGGCAGATAGGAGTCAGTTGTCTAGATAGGGAAACACTCAGAATCCTAGATGTCTCAGGTGAGCCGTGACTACTGCCATGCATTTGGTGAACACTCTGGGGGCTGTAGTGAGACCAAAGGGCAGAGCTAGAAATTGGTGACTGGCTCCCAGTACCTTCTCGATGTCCTGTCCATTTTTATGTGGTAGTAAGCATCTTAAAGGTCTATTGAGGACATCCAATTGTCTTTCCCTAAAAAGGGAAGTATAGACTGCTGTGTCACCATTCGGAACTTTGATTTCTTGACAGATTCATTTAATTTGGCCTAATATGGGACTCCAGTGCCCTGTTCATTTTGGCACCAAAAAGAATCTTGAGTAAATTCCTAATCCTATTTGGTCTGTGGGGACTTCTTGGAAGACTCTTTTGCAGCAACTTTTGAAGCTCTATAGTTGCTTTCTCCCTTAGATTGGGTGGAACATCTGGGATTGTTCTGGTCTGTAGAACAGGATGGGAGAATGGAATGGAGTATCCTCTGGTATTATTTGTAGTACCCATTTGTCTCTTGTGATAGTTTGCCAGGCTTCTAGGTACATGGATAAACATCCCCCGACTGCCTCCAGAGTAGAGCAGTCAGGCCTCCTTTCAGGAGCACTAATAAGGAAGTCCGCAAAAGAATCACGGTCACCCTGGTTCTGCAGGCCCCCTTTGCCTCTAGGGCGGTGTCTACTGTTGTTACCTCCCCCTCTTCCCCTGGGGAAGGAATCACCCCACGCATCCTGGAAAACTCTCTAGGATCTTTTGAACCACATTTTTCCACTCTTCTAACCTTTAGGATAAGGTCTTGAAGGTACAGAAAAACATACTCCAATGACAGAGAGAGTTTTTCCTTCCTGCTCACATCGAGTGAAATTGTCTTTTATTTTGGGTCCAAAGAGTGAGGAACCATTAAAGGGGGCATTAGTAAAAGTAGATTTAAGGGGCTCCACAAAATTGCACAAGTGCATCCAGGAGTGTCTCCTGTGGGAAACTACAGAACCCACTGCCCTGCTTGCTCTATCAGCTACGTAGGAAATCAGCCTCATGGAGGAGTTGACAATGGAATTTAAGGTGGACAGCTGGGAGATGACCTTCGCATTCACCCCTGCAGCTAATGCACCTTGTAGAGTATCTCCTAGCTCTTTCAGGAGATCTCTTTGTAGCCTTGTAAAGTGAGATAGGTAGCTCAGCAATTGGAGTGAAAATGTCGCTGAAGAAAAGACACGCTTCCTGTATCTGTCCATCATTAAAGAGTCTTTGTTCGGAGGATGAACAGATGAGGATGTCTCAGAAGGTTCTTTCTTGGTGGCTGCTGCTGCCACCATAGCATCTACAGGTACCCCCTTAGTGAGAAAATCCTTTCCTGAAGGAGCTGACAAGAATTCGTTGGGCCTCCGAGGGTCTGGTTCCATTGTGTCAGGTGACTCCTATGCCTTTCGACTAACCAGGTCCATTATCTCATCAAAAGGTGGAGACACCCAGGAGGCAGAAGGTTGAGACCCAAAAACCTCCAGGTACACTGACTCCTTTTCAGAAGGGGTGGTGGCCTGCCAGCCACCACTCTGCTTCAGGATCTCTAGAATATCTGCAAATGAGATATCATCAAAAGACGACCGTGAGGACCCTTTCGATTCCTTGAAGTCAATGTCTGAAGTGACGGACTCATCTGGGGAGTCTACATGCTTCCTCTTGCAAGTTCTCTTCTGAGGTGGCTCCTCAGAAGGATATTCTGGGAAGGCCTTGGATGAGAGGGGTTCACCCAATGGGGGATCCTGAGACTCCGGGTCTCTGCTGTCCTGTGGAATGGGTGGTGCTGAGACAGTAGCCAGTGCCTTGGGGGATGAGTGCTAGTATCCTTCTATGGAGCTGTATGGGTAGACAACACACTCCTTGTCAGCTCAAAGGCAGATTCCCACCAGCTCCGAAGACTCCCTCAGCTCCAAGGAGAAAGATGAAGGCACCAGAACCAGTGAGATTGGACCCAAGGCCAGTTTGGGAGCCGAGCTAACCCTGGCTGATGCACCAAGGGGTAGGCTTGGCACTGAAGATGACCAGGGCCGAGAGTCCCTCCTGGGGTCAACTGGGGAACCCTGGTTCCCAGACTCTCCAAACAGCACCGAGAGAGTCGATGCAGAAGCTGGTTCCATGAACACTGAAGGGGGTCTAGGAACTGATGGATCCACAGTAAGTGGTACCAAGCACTCTGGCTCCGAAAGTCCAGCTTGGCTCAGAGGAGAAACAACAGTGGGTACAATCGGTATAGTAGGCTCCGAGACCAAATGGGTCGGAGCCAAGAATAATTTAGTTAGCGCGGGTGAGTTCAAGAGTCTGCACACCACCCGTTCCACGTCATCGTCAGATAAGCTCCTAGTGGACCTGGAGGATAGGGATGGAGAGTGAGACCTCTGCAGAATGGGAGATCTTAATGTCAGAGAAACTGGAGAAATATCCATGGATCAGCTCTGAGAAGAGGTGTCTTGCAGCTCCGAGGACTTTGGGACCAAAGAACTGGGTTTGTCAATTAGTATAACCTACGACTGCTCCGAGGACTGTGGAGCCGAGGAGGTAGTGACCTTAGAAATGTTTGGTAACTTGACTGGAGGCTCCTACTGAGCCAATGATGCAGGTAAATGTCTTTTCTGGGATTTTTCCTTTTTGGAAGAAGGAGAAGAAGAAGAGAAAGAAGCGCTGTGGGTACCTTCCTCAAAAGTTGGCTTGTTTCTCCTTTTTTGTAGGACCCTTGCACTGAAGGAATGACAAAACGTACAATCCTCTTGAAGATGAATTGATCCAAGGCAATATACACATATTACATGTCCATCTGTTACAGACATCTTTTGTGAACACTTCTGGCATTTTTTAAAGCCCAAAGGCTTATGTTCCCTCTCTTTTGTGTCTTTAGACATAGTAAGATCAGACCACAATAATGCAACAAGAAAGTTTTAACTATTAAACTGCTAGAAGTATACTAAGTAAAAAACTACTGGAAACACAAAAAGAGAGGGACAACAAGGGAGTAAAATAGGGCCTCTAACTGAAATGGCCCTATTTTCTACACAAAACAACACACTAACTACAAGCCCTCTAACTTAAATGGGTGAAGAGCTCTCTAACTTAAACAAGCTTCTAATACACTATGACAAACACAACAACCACTACAAGGGATACAGTTAGGCCTACGAAACGATGGCCAAAGGTAGCACCAAAGGGAATAAAACTATAACGATTCAACTATTCAACTATAATGCAAGAAAAGCACAAGAAATTTAGATGTAACTAAATACTAATCTAACTATTATAAAATAGAACAGTATTCCAGGAAATATGAAAAATATAAAGAAATTTTGTCACAACTTAGCCACGGCCAAGATGAGCACCTCCAACCTCGTAAAGCTGCAAACAAGATCTGGGCAATTACACCACTGCATTGTGGGATACCTACTTGCCACGAACCAAGTTTGAGTCTTTCAGCTATGTATCCGGCTAAGTCGGTACCGAGATCAGCTCCAAACCCATCATTGTAAGAATGAAGGTGAGATAGGACAACATAACCTCCAATTTTACATTAAAAGCCCTCTCCAGTTAAGATCTAAATTAAGACCTCTCTGGGCTAATGCCTTACATTTTTGTAATTAAAGTAACTTCCTTATACATTATATTCCCTTTTTTGTATTGCTTTTGCATAAATATTTTTAATAAATATAAAGACTTTCCTGAGATATCACAGTCAGTCTGATGCATAGCTAAGAACTGGCAGAAGACAGTTCCCTGTTATATGTCAGGAATAGACAGCTGTTCACTAGAACAAAAGAGAAAACAAGAAGCACATCTAAACACAACACACATGGTTTCCCTTAAGAAACACATTACAAACTGAAAGCAACATATCACAGTATTGAGGAAATGGTGGATGCAAGTACACTATGCTGGACTGCAAAAAAATGCCACTGTCAAAGTGCAGTGGTGTACAAAACTTTCATTTAAGCAATGTCTAACAAATCACCGTGGTTTAAGAAGAGGTATAATAAACATTACCATCAAAATTAGAATAAATACATGACCACAGTTGCTAAATCAGCTGGACTCTATTGCGTTATTCTGGCTATATTTCTTGATGCTTCCCTGGACTGTATGTCTAGTAACTGCCTAGGAACTTATGAACCCATAAATTATCATTCTTTTCTCAGGAAACAGGTACAGATCTCAAAGGCCTAATGATTACTACAGAAAAATCTACTCAAGTTTTTGCTTGAAAAAAATAGTTATCTGAAATCTGTATTTCTGAGACTTACAAGGGTTAGCATCATTCCATGATGTCTGGGTAGTTATAGAAATACTGGCATAGGCCATTACTGGCTTGATGCTAATGGGATATTAATGTGAAATGACACTCCAATGACAGTAGGATGATCAAGCAGCTTTTCTGTGATTTCTTTTATTTGTGGTTTGTTGAAACTAGATGCACTTGTTTTTTTTTCCAGAAATGGCAGTGCATGCAATGCAGTATTTTTTTATTTTATTTTTTTTTTTACTTTTCCACATTGTGGTGCAACCGTGCAGTTGGCATATATGAGTTAGTTGGGCCAAACTCTTTTAAGTACGGTGTGACAGGGCTTACAAAGGGGCCTACCTCCTGAAAAAAAAAAAAACTTTTTTGTGTTTTATGTATTTTCAAGTTACACATAGCATCACTGAAATATCAATGAAGTGTGACTTAAAAAGTCAATGGAATCTAGGGAAAGCATATGAAAAAGCATCTAGTTATATCTGCCTTACAAGAACATCTGTCCGTTTTTTTTTCTTTTCATGTAAATCTGACTCAGTTCTGAAGTGACAGTCACTCATTTTAGATTTAAACTGAATTTTGCCAGAATTATGTTGCATGAAGGGTATACCAAGTATGGCCCCTCCAAGGATGACACGGCTGATTGTTTCCAGATGACCTCATTTCTATGGATGTGGTTATTACAGGCATTTTTTCAACTTCCTGGAAAGTTCATACCTGTTTTATGCATGAGAATATTGAGAAAGCAACCTGTCCAAACTACTTTAGGTTTCTTCATTCCTTAATCACAAAAACCGGCAATACACTCTGCATCCTTCGTATTCATAAACTAGTGAGACTGTATTATCTCACTGCATTTCTATTTCTGCTGTTATCAGTAAGTGCACTTTAACCCTCTGCTTGTATGTTTTTAGTCATTTATTTGTATCTAGCAAATTTGTCTTTAAGATTTTTCTGTCTTTCACTTCTTACTATCCTAAACATTTTTCCAAGTGCATTAAACTTTTCATGCATTTAGAAATCTGCATCAGTTGTATCAACAGTACGTCAGTAAGTTATGCAACTCTATTATCAGCAGCCGAATACCTTTGTTACGTCACATGACCAAGCAAACTAATTTTTGGACCCTCGGTCCAATGATGATGTACTTGTCACAACTGTTATAAGAATATATTTATTTTCTTACATTCCCTGTTTTGTTTGCCCTTATTATATTATGTCAAAATGGAAATGATTTTATTGATATGTCAAAAGTGCTAGTTAAAGTCAGTGATAGTTTTTTGATAACTCACCTGGATTTTATAAAAGAAATAATTAGGTATGTCCCACATTATTAATAAAATAGCCACCATTATGTCAGAAAGGCTGGTTTTGAGAAGGAACATACTATAGCTTATTATTTTCCAGTTATATATAGCATTCCCCAATAGTGTGTTTGCATCTGCTTGTAAATAACGTTAGAAGCTCATCCTACTCATTGCAAAAATTGAAGTATTCTGGTGAAGTTGTGATCTTCAAGGACAATGTATTTTCATGCAAGTTACCAAATTTCTAGTCATGCAAATGTGGTAGCATTTTCAACTATTTAAGAAGAAAAACTGGTCAGCCCTAAGAACATTACATTTGTATTATTTAGATTAAATCCAGAAATGACCCAGCTAAGCTTCCATTTTTCAGGTCCACACTCAAATGTTGAGCTGCAGCATCGAGAGAAGCATAACTCTTTTACTCTGTTTGGAAGTTTATATAGCCCAATGTTTTGCTGGTTGCAGAACTTTAAAATAACTGATGTAATTAAAAAGAAAAAGTTTAATGTATTTAGTAGCCAGGTAAGTGTGATGATTCAGTCTGGACTTTTTTCATCATCGTTGTAACATGGCTATTTATGACAAATAGGACATTTTTTGTATAATACTGGGGAAATTTCCTTACTCTTTACTGAAGAAGTCTATAGTATCTTTATTGTCCTCCTGAAACACTACATGCTTAGACAGGTGAGACCTAGATTAGTATCTCATCTAACATATGGCAGCTTAAAGTTACAGCCCTGAGTGCTGCACTGGATTGCCAGTAGTGGAAAGAGAACCAAAATACCTGGAGTATTTATTTATTTATTTGCATTTCTTTACTGGAGTAGTCCACTGGGCCATAATGAGCCCATTTTCAAAAGAAACCGGGGGAGAAATAGCAAGTACACATAGTATATTCACAGAGTGAATACAATTAAATGAGTATAGTTCAAGAGTATATACAGAAAAGGCAACATATTTAACAATTGGATATATTACAGGTATAATAATAAATTGACAAAAATAGATATACATTTCATAGCCGTTTCTGACTGTAGGAACAATAAGCCTTACACCTGATATTAATACATAGTAAATGTTAAACATCAATGTTAGTAATCAGCAGAGGATGTTAGGTTTTGGGAGGAGGAGACAAGGTATAGGTGCTATTCCAGATAGAAGATAGGTAGTTTCTCAGAGAGGTTTTGAAAGTGGCAGGATTTTGAGTAGTCCTGATAGTTAGTGGTAGGGCGTTCCATGTTTTGGCTACTGAGCAGGAGTGTAGAAGCTGGTCAGCTGGTAGGCTAAGTTTTTGTACTGTCAAAAGGTGCTGATTCTTAGATCTTAGTTGTCTACTTGGATGGTAGAAACTGAAAATCGGGCTAAGAGCAGGGCAGTCTGATGGTTTAAAGATTATTTTGTGTGCAGCTGTTAGTTGCAAGTAAGGGAGGTAGTGAGGTAGTTCAAGCCAGTTCAGAGAGTGAAAGCCAGTACAGTGATGGGTATAGTGTTTGGCGTTAGTAGCAAATTTAGCAATTTTGTTATAGCAAGTTTCAAGTTTAGCTTTAATGAGGATTGAAGATTAAAAAGTAGTGGAGTAACATATAAGAAAGAGGGTAATAGGAAAGAGGAAGCTATGACTTGTTTCATGGAGATGCTGAGGAACTGTTTATACTTATAGAAGATTCCTAGCTTTTGGTGTGTTTTACTGATGATATGGTATATGTGTAGGTCAAATTCCAAGTGTTCATCTGTTATTACTCCTAATATTTTTGCATGGGAAACAACCTCAATTGCAGTATTACCTTGAGAAAGTATAGTGAATTGAATTTTGTGTAATGGGGTTGTCTTCCTAGGAATGAATAGCATGAGCTTGTTTTTGCTTGGGTTAAGGGATAAGTGATTGGTCTCAGTGGAGGTAAAGGCCATTTGAGTTATTTGTTGTAGTTTAGAAATGGAATCAGCTGAGCATATAATAGTCGAGTCATTTGCATATTGAATGAGTGATGCTTGGCCTAGTGGAGAATGAAGGCTATTAATGAAAATGCTGAACAAGAGGGGTCCTAGTATGGAGCTTTGGGGAATTCCAGTAGAGATGTTAAGATATGGAGAGAGGGAATGTTGCCATTAAAAAGCCTGTAGCCTGTCTTCTAAGTAGCTTGAGAACCAGCTAAAAGATGAGGGGAGAAAGGCCAGTCTTACAGAGTTGGGTTAGAAGTAAAGGGTGGGAGATAGAGTCAAATGCTTTTGACAGGTCTAGGAATAGAGAGCAGACAATTTTGCCAGCGTCTCAGGCTCTGTTAATTGTGTCCATAAAAGATATGAGGGCAGTTGTAGTGCTGTGACCTGGCCTGAATCCATGTTGTGTGGGAGATAGGATTTGGTTGTGAATCAAAAATTTTAAAATTTGAATATGCATGCATTTTTCCAAGATCTTTGAGCTGGGTAAGAGAATGGCTATTGGTCTGAAGTTTACGCTATCAATATTATTGACACCTTTACAAAAAGGAAGAATAAATGTTTTTTTCCAGATTTGAGGACATGAGATTCTTGAAAGGATCAATTTATAATTATGACAATAGGGTAGGCAATTGTGTAAGTAGGTTGTCAGGAGTGTTAGAGCAAAGTTTAAGCTTGAGAAGCAGTCTTTTTATTGTAATGGTTGGAATGAGTTGAAAAGTGAACATGGGTGTAGAATGGGTAGAGGGGTTGTGAGGTGAGTGTGAGGGTATGGCAGAGAGGGAGCAAGAAGATAATTTTGAAGGAATAGTAGGGTTTGGGCTGTTAAGGGCTTGGGGAAAAGTAGCAGTGATATGTGCTATAGTGTCAATAAAATAAGAATCATAGAGAGTGGCAATTTGTGGAGGTGTTTTGTTAGGATGTGGACATGGGTTGCTTTTTGTACCTGGATTGAGTAGTGATGTAATTGGGTTCCAGAATTTTTTTTAATTTAACTTATGGATGGTATGAAGTTTTAGGTAATGATTTTTTTTTGTCTTTAATAATGTATTTTTACCCGGTTTTGAAGTTGTTTAAATTTCAACAGGTCTGGTGGGTTTTTATTTGCTAGCCATTGTTTCCAAATTTTGTCTCTGGCTTTCATGAGTTTTTTTAGTGGTTGTTGTTTGCCATGGGGCATGGTTTGCTTCCTGAGACAAAGAGGAGCTAGGTTATTAGGTGTATGCAGAAATGCTGAGTTGAAGTAGTTAACTACATCATCTAGAGAAGACATTTTAGCATGTACCAGTTAATATTTTTTCAATATCTATGAAGATCAGTGGGCTGAATTTTGTTAGGTTCCTTACTTGTTTACACTGATGTGGTTTTTCAAAGGAGGGGGCAGTTTGGTGAATAAAGGCAGAGAGGTGGTCACTGAGGGTGTTAGGGAGAGTGTCATCAGAGACCAGAATCCAATCTAAAATGGAGCCAGAGCAGTTGTTCCTATTAGGTCTAGTTGGTGAAGTGATAACCCGAGTGAAATTAAAAAGACTGATGTTTGAAGATGTAATTCTAGAGCAAATGTCTAACCAGTTGATATTTACATCATCCAGGATGATGGCTTCATTTTTAATATTGTTGGAAATCCAAGCAAAGATTTCCTCTAGTAAAGGTATGTCTGCTCTTAAGGTTGTAAAGCCGGGAGTGAGAAATTTGGATTCCTTAATGTAAGGTTTTAGCCAGGGTTCTGTAACAGCAGTGAAGTCAGGTTGATTATGGGTAATCTATGCATGAAAGTCAGGGATTATTTTATGAATGCTTTGGAAGTTTAAAGTGACCATATATAAGGATTTTTAGGAACTGCTGGTGTAAGTTTGTGTTGGGGTAATGGTTGATTTTGATTGGGGTGGATGTCCCCACATAAAGGTAAGGTAATCTGAAGGAGCAATGCAGTAGCTGTTGCTGTCTGCTCGGTTTGGTAAAGTATGTTTTGGTTGGTGATAGAAGTATGTGGCATAAAGAACTGGCTATTTTATTCCATTGGGAGTATTTTCATTTTGTGTAGAATAGGTTTTATTTGGCAGAGGCTTGGATATCTATCTTAGTAACTGTCAGAGAGGTTAGAGAGGGTGGATGTGGTTGTAGTGTGTTTGGAGGGCAAGGGAATGGGGTTTAGAGCAGTGAGGTATAGCAGGTAAAGGAAAAGTTTAAACAAAAGTGAGAGAGGTTGTATGAGGGTGCTGGATGGATTAATGGTGGGAAGGATTTTAGAAGGAGGAGGCTTGTAGTTGAGTCGTAGTAGAAGGGTAAGAAGGTAGCGAATTCTGTAGAAGAAGTGTAGATAGGCTGAAGAGCGAATATAATATTAAGTTAGGAGGGGGAAATGGTAGAAGGAAAATAGGCTAAGGTTGGATAGAGTATGGCAGGATTAATAAGGGTAGATAGACTATAGAGATATTAACAAGGTGAGCTAGGAAGGATGGGGTGGAGAGGTGCAAGTCAGAGGAAATTATTTGTATAGTTAAGTGAAGATAGGTAAAGTATTTTAGCAGTGGTGTAATGGTTGATAACAGGTAAGGAGAAAAAGGAGGGAAAGTTGGTAAAGTAAAGATGGTAAAGGTAGTTAAATAGAGATAAGTAACATGTACTACTAATGGTGTAATGGTTGTTAAAAGGTAATGAGAAAAAGGAGGGAAAAGTAGTAAAGTAAAGATGGTAAAGGTAGTTAAATAGAGATAAGTAACATATACTACTAATGGTGTAATGGTTGATAACAGGTAAGGAGAAAAAGGAGGGAAAAGTAGTAAAGTAAAGATGGTAAAGGTAGTTAAACAGAGATAAGTAACATGTACTACTAATGGTGTAATGGTTGTTAAAAGGTAATGAGAAAAAGGAGGGAAAGGTAGTAAAGTAAAGATGGTAAAGGTAGTTAAATAGAGATAAGTAACATGTACTACTAATGGTGTAATGGTTGTTAAAAGGTAATGAGAAAAAGGTGGGAAAGGTAGTAAAGTAAAGATGGTAAAGGTAGTTAAATAGAGATAAGTAACATATACTACTAATGGTGTAATGGTTGATAACAGGTAAGGAGAAAAAGGAGGGAAAGGTGTGGGGGAAGGTATAATGAGCTTTGACTGTGTAGGTGTGGTGAGTAGATGAGGAAGTAAAGTGGTGGTATTTGAATGGTTGTGGTTAAGTAGTGGAAGGAGTTAAATATAAATAAATATAGGAGTAGTGGAGGTGGGTGGGATTTGAGGGTAGGAGAGAGGAGTGAGCCCGAGTGTAGCGAGGGAGAATGGATCGCACTGGACCTGGTGACTAGCGAACCCAGAAACTCGTAAAAAAACTATCAGCTAGCAGAGACCTCAGGTCAGTGTCTAAACTGCATGACTTAGGGTCCTTCCTTAGCTTTAATACAATTAATTTAATAGAAACCTGTCCACAGTAAAGTATTCTTAAATTCAGCAAACTTGTATTAAGGCTAACAGAATATGCCCATAAAGCTTGGTTGTATGTAGTATGAACTGTACGGAAATCTATGAAGTAAATGGGGGGTGACCTAACACTAACGTCCTTGTAAGTGTGCACACCACTCAGTAATTAATTTATTTAATTTATTTTTTATTTATTTATTTAACATTTGTTTACTGGGAAAGTCCGACTTGGAATGAAGCCAATTTTCAGAGGAGGCCCAGGGAGAAATGCTCCAAACACATGTCTTTGTAATGTGGGAGGAAACCAGAGCACCCAGAGGAAACCCACACAGATGCAGGAAGGACCTACATACTCCACACAGAAGGCACCCCAGCTGAGAATCGAACCAGAGAACCTCTTGCGAGGCAGCAACGCAACCGCTGCACCACTGCACCATCTGATATAATACTTATTATAAGAATGCATATAACTGCATATTACACTTTGGAAGGATGTCCTTAGTTTATGATAGCACTATAAAATTGTATCTGCGTTTATGCAGTAGAGGGAAGTTCTCCTTATACAGCTCAGGATTCGGGTGGGAGAAATCACTCTTACAGAGGTAGAAAATTGATTGAGTGGTGAGCACACTTGAAAGAAAGACATGACAGGGTCTGCAGATCACTAAGATGGACAAGAATGATTTTTCTAAAATTAAAGATAGGTGTGCAACCTTCGGCATACCCTTCAATTATTCTCTTAGTAGCCAAATCTTTAGAACTATAATTAAAAAGTTCATTTCAAACATGATTTGTTGAGAAAAAATCTAATTCTTAAAATGTAATTTCTAGTACACATTGCCTATGCTATCTTGTTTCAGGCTTTCTGTTTACAGAGTGGTTAGTGTGATATTTATTTCTGTACAAAATGATACATATTCATGCATACGCTATCAAAGTTCCCTATTTATTGGTACTGTCAAAGGTGTGACATATACATAATTTGAATTATTTTATCTTGCAGTAGGAATAAGAGACAGTTCATTCAAATGAGTTGCAAAAAATAATTTACTGTATGCCAAAGAATATATTAAAACTTACATAAAAACAGACCCAAACATTTTTAATACTGTGACCTTCATTTTGATGTTTGTACTTTCAGTTTTTCTTCAAGTAATATCCAGTAAGCAGAATGACTACTATATAATACTATTTGTGTCTTATAGGTCAGACATAAATGAGCCTTTAGAGCAAGCTGATGATGAATTTAAAAAATCTTCAAACGCTGTTTGGAGGACAATATAACCTGGATCCGGCTGCATCTTTCAGTGTGAGTGTTTTATTCCTCATTAATTTCTCATTAATGACTATCACTAATAAAGTACTGGTTTACCATAAGGCTACTTTTATACATGAACTGTATCCACACAGTTCACTAATGTATGAATTTGACTTTAGAGAAAATGCTATGAGTTTTACATCAACTTGTAATAATAAATAAATAAAATACATCAGTAAAGTTAAACAATTCATAAATTCCATACTGTATTCTCTTACATCAAGTCATAACAGACAGGAATTAAAAGTCACATACCCGTTCTGCTGTATATCAGTCATATGTAGACCACAGGTGTATCTGTAGCAGACCATGTGTGAAATAACATTTGGGTTACAAAGCCAAATACATGAGGGCATAAGACAATGTGCTACTGGCTTGTACACCTTACTGTTTCACCTGTACAATAGTGCAGGAAACCGACTACATAATTAGCACAGAGACTATATCAGGAATTAGGAAAATGACTAGTGCGGTACTACAGGGTCAATCCTGGGCCTACTGCTATTCAGGCATAGCTGAAGAAACAGAGAACAGGATCAACTACTTTGCTGATGACATAAAGATAGCTGCAACAGTGGAGGATGAGGGAGCTGGAAAAGGTTTCAAAGTGGGCATAAAGGTAACAATTAAAGTTTAATACAATCAAATACAAAATACTGCATTTAGGATATAGCAACCTTGGTTTGAAGTAGCAGCTGGAGGAAATGGAACTTGTGGCGCCAGAGCTAGGTGGTGCTGATTACACTCAGATTAGACCACAAGAGAAGAGTGAGAGGGTATTGACAGAAGCAAACAGAATTCTGGGATTTATCTTCAGTGGGATAGTTTCCAGAAGTAAAGTGCTAATGCTTTCACTCTACAGTGCAACACTTTTGAGTATATGCATGCAGTTCTAGAGGCCATGCAAGGGAAAATGAACTAAGGTTAAGGGATATGGACAGAGGTTGTAGAAACTGCAGTTCTTATATGAAATTGGAGGATATGAGAGGACATGATGGTACACAAAATCATATTAGGGAGACGTGAAGGGGTCATTCTGAACTGTAAGGATGAACTGGGCACAGGCAGCAGATGCATGGACTAACTATTCTCTAAAACCACAAAAATACTTCCTCACAGAGAAGTTGGTGGACCTGTAGAATGGACTAAAGAAAGACTGGTACAGAGGAAATTCACAGTGGCATGCATGAGGACTTGTAATAGGTGACAAACAATAAGGGGGGGCCAAAAGTAGAATGTTAAATGCATTTAAAATTTTAACTAGATAGGCTTATTGCCTGTTTCAGCCATTAGTCCTGTCTTCAGAGACAAATATTTCCACATATGGAGCCATGTATTAGAAATGGGGTCTATATTACGTAATCAAAAAGTGAATTCGCCAAACTGCATGTACATCGGAAATGCAGTTCAGCAAATTCGTTCTTGTGGGTGGCTAGCCCCCCACACACTCCACTAATTTTATATATATATATATATATATATATATCAACTCTGAGATCACACTACATTGAGGAAAGGGCAAATTTTCCAATCATCACTGTATTGCGATCTCACCATCAACAGTTTGCTGAACTGCATTTCTGATGTAGATGCAGTTGGGCGAACTCACTTTTTGATAACATAATATAGACCCATTAGAAATGCTGTACTTTTCATAAAACAGAAAACATTCATCCTAGTGTTTCATTTCATGCATCACATAATTTTTCTTACTAGATTTACTTTCATAACATGCAAAAATATTTTTATGATATTTTACTAGACAAAACATTTTAGTGAAATCATTAGCTCAAGAACTGTCACTTTAATGAACTAACAATTTTAAACTTCTTCCATATTTTGAATATTTGGCAGATAAGGAAGTAGTCACATCATCTTTAGTTGTAGCTGGACTTACACTATTTGATAACACTAAATCTAGTAACAGTTACTTTGGAAACTCTCTTGACACACCTGTGGGTGCTGTGGTAGGCTCCGTGGAATTATCAGTATCATGGACAATCTCTCTTTCCAACCTTGTGCCTTACAAGGACTTATCAGTCACCCTGAGCAAATGTCTTCTTTTATCTCTTAGAATTTTTTTAAAGATTTATTAAGCAAATTAACATATTTACAGTATATATGCAGAAAGGAAGAAATTCAACATCATATATGTTTATGCAATGTTAAGAATACACTGAATCATCAAGGAAATCTTATGGAATTAACACATTAAGAGTCTTGGTATTTCAACAGCAACATTTCAAGGCTATCCCAACCACTAAACATTTTAATATAATGTATAGATCTTGTTCTGATCACTTCTTTTTCAGTTTTACATGGTATTGCTGTTAAATATAAAAAAAAATCTTTGAATTTAGGAACTGAATTCGATTTCCAATTTTTGTAATAACTTTTTCTAGCTACTGCCAGCAGACTGCAGAACAGGCTTTGTTGTTTGGCTTTTACAGATAAAGGAAGTGGAACATTCATTAGTATTATTGATTTAGTTAAAGAACAGTTATCAGAGCATAACCCCTTAAAAACCATACTTATCTCTTCCCAATATATATTTCATTTTCACAACCCATAAACATGCATGTCCAACCAGTTTTTGCAGCTTTACTATAACTCCAATAAACTGAAGGAGTCATTTTATTAAACTTATGTATATATTTCCACATATAAACTTTCCAGTATAAACTTAAAGAAGTTTGACTCACTGATTTAAGTAAAAAAGTTTTATTCTTACCATCTGTTAAGTCAGTCAATCTACTACTATCTAAAAAGTTGCAGAATGTTGCATCATAATTATTATTATTTATAATTAATGTATATAACTTGGACAAGCTTCCTTTGTAGGTCAATTTACCCTCAATGATAACATTCATATATTCAGAAAATGAGGGGATAGTGTTCTTCACTCATATTATCTACAACATTCATTTAATTTATTACAGATGGATAATATTAATTGGTTAACAAAATCATCCAACTCATAATCTTTCATTAATTCCCTCATCTATTTCTTCAACTGAATAATTCAAATCTCTTATAGTTAGTAAAATGGTATCTGTAAAAAGCTACATTTTAGCTTGACAATCCTTGTTAATTGAGAATCCACACATTTTTGCATTGTTTCTTATGATATTAGCTATGTATATATATATATATATATATATATATATATATATATATATATATATATATATATATATAGAAGGGTTTCATACCTAATGCAAATAGTAGAGGGGACAAGGGACACCCATGATTTGTGTCTTCGTTTAAAGCAAATCCTTGAGAAAATTAAGATCCAATTTTAACATATGCTTTGGAGTCTCTGTACAGGTATTTTAATATTTCAATAAATTGTTTTGGAAATGCAACCACTTCTAAAGTTTTAAACAAGTAGTTCCAATCTACAGAATAAAAAAGCTCTCTTGCTATCTAAGCTAATTAGAACCAATTTCTTGTTCATTCCTTTTGCTAAATCTAAGATAGTTACTACCCTTTTTATGTTATCATATGTTTATCTATTGACTGTAAATCCTGTTTGGGCTTAATTAATTACCTACAATAGCTCTTAATCTTGTGGCAAAGTTGGAAGTAAATATGTTATAGTCTACATTTAATAGCGAAATAAGTCTACACGAGGAAATTAAGTTATTATACTTTCCTTGTTTAAATATAGGTGAAATTACAGAACATTTCCATGAGGTATGAATTATTTTATCATTCTGAATTATTCTTAAATCATCTTTCAGTAATTCTAAAATATTTAACAGAAGCAGACTATGTAATTTTATACTTACACTATCTAATGCTGCAGTTTTTCCATTTCCCACCTCCCCCTTTTTTAAAGCATCTTTAACTTCTATTACAGTAATAGGCTTATCTAACATAGATATTTGTTGGTCATTAAGTTTATTAGTAACATTTTTCCTTAAATACTTGACAATTTTGCAATCATCAGGGTTATTTTTATCTTTATTAAGATCCTCATAGAATGTTTCAAAAATATTAAGCATTTCCTTTACAGGTTCACAGGTTCTTAGGTAGGTACTAGGCTATCTGCCCAAGGGCATTTATAAGTCTAGTCAGAGTGTGTCGGCTTTCGCCGCCCCATTGATTAATTAACTGATCTTCTGTCAAGCAGAGCCAATGAAGTGATCCCATGGGTGTATTTTCTGTTACCCATCCACTCATCAAGGTTTCTCTTGAAGACTGTTAGTGAGGGGCTCTGCCTGATGTAATTTGGAATTTTGTTTGCATGGAGGGTCTCTGTGACAGGAATCTATCCCTCTAGCATGTTCTATTTATTCTTGTGGTGAGGTTTAGCTCACTAGAGCACGTGGCTCGCAGTGACTTGGATTTCTTTAGGTGGAGCATGTCCATCAATTCTGAGTTGGACATGGCTTTGTAAGTCATGCAGAGATCACCTCTGAGTAAGCGATATGCCACTGAGTACAGCCGGAGTTTTTTCAGTCGGGTTGCATAGGACATATGTTTGAGGCCAGTAATCCTCTTGGTGAGGTACTTTTGTGGTCTTTCCAGCTGTTGGAAGTGTCTTGTGAAGTACATCCCAAATGGGGCATTGTACTCTATGATGGGTCTAATGAGTGACGAATAGAGGGGCACTATAACCTCTTTATTTCTAGATGCAAACCCTTTAGTAATTAGATGGGCCACATAGAAGGATTTCCTAACTACTTTGGCAATATGATTGTCAAAGGAGAGATTACTATCTACCTGGGTCCCCAGATCTCTTATTACCTCTTCTGTATTAAGGGGGCCGCCACCTATGTGGTAAATCATGGGTGTTTTGTTTTTCCCAAACGGGATGACTATGCATTTTTTTTACATTTAGCTTGAGGCCATGACTTTGACACCAGGTGTCCATCTCAGTAAGGCCCTTTTGGAGGATGTCTGTGTCAGCTGGAGAATCAATTATGGCTCTCAGTTTGCAGTCATCGGTGAACTTGGTTAGCCGTAGTCCTCCTGTGTTTGCCTGTACTTCTGATAAGTATATGCTGAACAGTAGGGGTCCCAGGACTGAGCCTTGCTGGACACCACTTGTGACTGGTTTAGAGTCCGACCTGGAGCCTGCTATTCTTACCGTGTGAGTTCTGTCTGTAAGCCAGTTGGCAACCCATCTCGTGACGTAGGGGTTTATGTTCAATTTAGAGAGTTTTTCTGTAATACCCGAGTGGGGAATGGTGTCAGAAGCCTTGGTGAGGTCAAGGTAAGCTGTGTGAACCACCTTTTCCTCATCTATGGCCTTGGTGACTGTCTCGTAGAAGTCAACCAGGTTTAGTAGGCATGATCTGCCCTTAACAAAGCCGAACTGGGTCAGGTCAAGTGTTTGTAGGTCCCCAATGTCTTTGTTAATGAGTTCCATGGTGATGTGCTCCATAGTCTTGCAGACCAGGCTAGTCAGGCTTATGGGGCGATAGTTACCAGGGTCAGTTGTGGCCCCTCCTTTGTGGAGAGGAATAACCATTGCTGTGCACCATTCTATGGGCATGTAGCCTGTGGAGAGGCTGAGGTTGAACAGCGTGTTTAGGTGGGGGGGTTAGTTTGTTCTGTAGTTTGTGCAAGATGCAGCCTGGGACACCATCTGGTCCCATTGATGCTGTGTTTTTGGCTTTTGAAAGGGCTGTTTTCACCTGTGCGTCTTTAATTTCCGGGACACTACACTTTTCCGGTATTGTTGTGGGCCCTTTTGGAGGTGGGGGGGTGAAGTTTGCACTGAATCTATCTGCCAGGATGTTGGCAATATCAGTAGGTTGAGAATATTTTGTGCTATTTTGCACTAGTTCAGTGCATATCTGTGAGTTGCCACTAGAATCCTTAACATAGCTAAAGAAGGTTTTGTGGTTATCTTTTGAATCCTTGGTTATTTTTTTTTTAAGTTAACCTTGGATGATTTCATGAGGGACCTTAGTTTCTTACTGATACTGATCAGGGATGTCTTTCCTTCTTGGGATTTGCTTTTTTTCCTGAACTAGTTTACTACTTCTATTGTATAGCCTGTTTATTGCAGGGGTCCACCAAACTGGTTTCCTTCTCTTAGAGGAGTGATTCTTGGTTTTGCTATGGATGGCATGATCCATACATCCTTGTAGGTGCTCATAGAGTGCATTTGTAAAGGTTTCTGCATCTTGGGCAGCATTATACTTTAGCATGGGGGCTGTGAAACCTACCACCTCTCTTAATGAAGGTGAATTTTGCTTTAGAAAAGATTTTTACTGTGGTTTCCTTAGTTTGGGGTGGTGGTGGGGTGTGGACATCCAGAGTGATTAGTTTATAGTCAGATCTAACCAGTGATGGGTTTACCTCCGGTGTGGAACATCTGTCACCCATGTTGGTGATGACCAGGTCCAATATGTTTTCACCTCTGGCAGGGGAGTTTACCAGCTGATCCAGGGTGTTTGAGCTGATGAATTCCAGGAAGTGCTGTGCCTGGGAATATGTACTTGAATAGTTTTGTCAGTGAATGGTAGTGTAATTGAAATCGCCCAATATCTGGGTGTTCGGTAGGACCTTCATGTTTTCCAGTGTCTCCAGAAAGATGGAGTGGTGGTCCTGGGTCTTGGAGGGTGATCTGTAGCAGGCCACAATTTGCATTGCAGATTTGCCCAATGTTAGTTGCACATGGATGATCTCAGAGGTATCATGCTGCGCCACTAACCTGGAGGTGTAAACAGGATCCCCTTTGAATGACACCAGAAGCTTAGCCAATTGTTGAAATTGATCATTTTTTCATTATACTGAGGTATCATTCTTGGTAAGGGCAGGGTGCTACTCAGGGTCAGGGTCATACCAACCTGGGCTACAAGATCAGAGAGCTCTTTCATGTCTCTTTTCATGTAGTCCAGGGAGATACGTCTCACATAATTCACACCAACATGAACAATGACAGAGTCATATTTGTACTTGTTCTGGAGTGACCTGAGTGCTTGTGTTATGTGGCGGATTCTGGCTCCTGACAGGCAGCTAACAGTAACCTTCTGCTTGTCTAACCTAGTGAGTGGGACGTCAGTGTGCCTGACTATAGAGTCACCTATTACTAGTGTGTTAGATATGTTATTTCGCCTTAAGGGCTGTGATTGTGCGGCACACTGATTTTGTGTTTTATGTGTTGTCTGGTTTGTGACGGTAAGTGCAGGTTGTTTGGGTGTCTGCTTAGGAAGTCTCTGATGCTTTTGCAGGTTTTTATTTAGAGCCTCCGAGTATGATTTTGTGTATTTATGTGTATTTTTTGCCAGTGCTGTTTTAGTAGGTCTGTGCGGCTGGAGTTGTAGCACAAGTGTTAACCTTCTCCTCTTGACTGTCTGTTCCATTCTTGAGTGGAGACAGTTTAGCTTCCAGTTTGGCTATATAATTGCATCTCTTGCATATTTTAGTGTTTTGTGGGAGGAGGAGAGGGTTGTCTGTGTACATGAGGCAGTTGTAACATTGCCTCAGGATACCCAGATTCACCAACTGGACTGGAGAGTGCACCTGAAGTTGCCCTTTGGAAATGCCTGAATAGTAGGGTGAGTTGCTTAGTTGCTTGGTTGGTGAGGGGTGAATAAAGAGCCTTGCCCTGCTGGGCAGTCAGTGTCAGGGTATATTAGTGCTTGCTATTAGGTCTGAGCAAGTGCTGGGCTGTAAGATGCTTTTTGAGTGCTTAGGTTGAGAGTTAGCCTAGTTTCAAGGGAAAAACTGAAGAGGACACTTAGTGGAGTCGGGAATAATTTAACTGTAGCTAACCAGCACTGCGCAGTGTGCAAAACTGTGCAAACACGGTTTGTATAGTAGGGAAATGAAAGAGATAGAAATTAGCCCAAAATGGCCAATAAACTACTAACTTCTGGTCTGGAACCACTCCTCCAGGGACAGATAGGTTGCTTAAAGCTCCCCTGTCTCACAGGTGAACAGAGAAACTTCCTTCTATCCAAGTAAGGTATGGGCAACTCAGAAACTAGTATCGCAGCCCTAAATTCAGCACTAGCCTGAAAACTGGACTATATTAGCTTAGAAAGGCAGGAAACAAGGATTTTTTTTTTTTGATTTTTTGAAAAAATAAGGCAAAAACAGTAAAAAATACACTTAAAGCAGCTTTAAACGGCTACAAACGATAAGAAAAGGCTATTGCATTTTAGTGTGTTGCCTACAACAATTAAACAAATTATTTAAACAAAAAACAACTTTTTAAAAGTGCAGGCAGTCAAATAAGTACAATATGTGAAAAAACAAGCTTTTAAATCACAATAAGCACTGGAAATTATGATTGAAGTAAGCTTATTAGTGTGAGGATTTTGGATATTATTGATCTGTGCCTTTTTGCTTAATGTCTTACTTTTATTAGCTAATCTATGTAGATTTTTTGAAGTCATTGTATAACTGCACAGTTATATTTTTTTCTAAAGCTATCTTCACTTTATGCCTTAAAACTGTTGGATATTTTGCATGTTTCATCTTGTATTTCTAACAAATCTTTATCCTACTTTTCATGTTATTACTAGCCCATCTTCCCATTCTGTCTTTAATATACATTTTTAAAGAGTCCCATATGACTTTATTAACCTGACCATTGTCATTTAAAGATTAATAATTCTCAGTTTGTTCCTTAGGATAGCTATTACATTTTTTAATTTCATTATATATATTTTATATATATATATATATATATATATATATATATATATATATATATATATATATATAAAAATTCTGTAAGTAATCTGAAATTTCCTTATATCCATTAATATATTAATACTTAGTGCATTATGATCAGATAAAGGACAATGAATAATTTTACAATAATTCACTTAAGTAAATCTATAGAGGCATAAATCCTATCAATTCTAGTTTACATTCCATGTGCATAATAATAATGAGTAAAGAACAATGTTATGTATTCAACTAAAGTATTATTACTTATACATCTGTTTTAGCTGATGCCAGAATT
The DNA here is from genome assembly GCF_019279795.1 of Protopterus annectens. Lineage (NCBI taxonomy): Eukaryota > Metazoa > Chordata > Ceratodontiformes > Protopteridae > Protopterus > Protopterus annectens. The sequence goes on from NC_056741.1 coordinate 1,972,606,058, forward strand.
TTAACTTTTTTTTTCTCACTTGTATCTTCTATACTAAGTATGCACTTAAAATCCCCTTCTAGAATTAAATTACCCTTCCAATGACTGAGTAGAAATTCCAGAAGAAATGAGGAAGAGAAAAAAGCAATGAGCATAATAGAGAGGTAGCCTGGGGAGCGAGATTAACCTGGGCTAGAGCAGGAACATATCCAGTGGTTGGTGAAATAATTTTTTCTGCAATCTTAAATTTTGTTAGAGAGAGTTTGAGGGTTAAGTCAGGAGAAAGTGAGTTCCAAATTTTTGCTATGTAATTGGAGAATACTGAGTCACTGGTGTGATTGCAGGATTTACAGGTTTTTTTTTACTATTCATTTATCAATAGATCATTAATAGATAATAGATTAAAACTATCCATCCTGTGTATTTAAAAACATTTCTTTTGAAAGATGATATGACGCATTTATCCACCATATTAATTTAATTGTATGTAAGACTCTAATGCATTCCTTCATCAGTATCTTAACATTCCACATTTTTTGAATTCTTCCTTTCTACAAACTAAACTACTAAACCTTGTAAATAATAAAAAAAAATAAGTCAGCAGCTGTAACTGTATATATTATTAATAAAACACAGTGTACCATGAATACCAAAGTTCATAGTTTTCCTATCAAATAGACAAACTACTCTACTATCTCTCTACTTACCAATACATAAAAATCATCAAGAAACTAGCCAAAAGCTACTGTGACATATAATATTATATGCAAGTTAAAAATCATAAAAGGTATTAATTTAGTTATATATTTTGCCGTTTAAAACTACTCTCCCCATTACTACATAAAAGTTTAATAATCATCTTCTATTAATCACAATTATTAAATATTACAACAAATAGTGTGCTATATACCAATTTATATAGTAGTAGTATAAATTATCCAATAAATATTCCTAAATTATTTCCTCATTCAACATAATGATAACTAAATCTCTAAATAAGTAAAACAAAGTTGGACCTGAAGAGATAAATATATCTTTAAACTTTTAGGTGACAAGTAATCTTATCTAGATAGATAGATAGATAGATAGATAGATAGATAGATAGATAGATAGATAGTCATCATTCTAAAAGATATACACATATTATCTGATGTTGTCTCTTTCATTCTTCCTCATGAATGGGTTACATCTCCAACCCTTGGATCCAACTCGGCCACATTTTTACAGACTATGCTCCAAGTATTAAGCTCCTTCCTCTTCCCATAATACTCTATCTTTTGCCCAGCTTTCTCAGATCTTGTTTACCACCAGCAGTGGCAGACATGGTTCCTTTAGTCTCGAGCCGTAGGACCGTAGTCAGAAATGTATCATAATTTTTCTACCTCTCAGTTAAGTTTAAATTTATTAGTGCCTTTCTCTCCTATCTCCCCTTCCTTTAGTCCTTTTGCAGCTGTTTACTTCTTTTATTTCTGGGTCTTCAGCCCCTTTTCTCTTAACAGCTTTATATTACAAGTTTAAAAAAAAAGCTTTATAATTTGTTATTCAGTACCTTTATTATGTGTGCGTGCATGTGTATGCGTGTGTTTGTGTGTGTGTGTGTGTGTGTGTGTGTGTGTGTGTGTGTGTGTGTGTGTGTGTGTGTGTGTGTGTGTTTGTGCCTGTGTCTGCCTGTTTTTCAGTTAGGCTTTTTTTCTGTCTGTGGCACTTGTGTGTGAGAATAACTCTTCCAGTCACCATGTCAGAAAAAACAACTGGGTTCAAATGTTGTGCAGAATACGGGCACAAAATTCCACATTCTGATGCTCATGACAGTTGCTTCTATTGCATAGACCATAAACATCTTCATTAAGTTTGTGTTATCTGTGATATCTGTGAGGAATTCAATTCCAGGGCCATTGCCAACCAGAAAAATAAATTAATATTAAGAGGACTTTTGCCTGCAGAATCTGTTTCTCCAGTGGCTCAAACCCCATCCAAACTTGTGGCAGACCCTTCAGACCCAAAGAAATGCCTGCACAAGCCTTCTCAGGCTTCTTTGGAGCTGCCTTACAAACTTCCCAGGTGGTTGGATCCAACTTATCAGGATGCTAGAGCCTCTTCTGCTCTGGTGGCCTTGAAGCTCTCTTTGTATCTGTTCAGTGTTCCTACTTCCAAGAGCTCTCCGAGACCATCCACCTCCACTTCATATCCTCACTCCTTGGATCCAAAACTTCTGAGTCAGCCCCCAGAGCTCTCGAGTTGGCCGCAATCACCTACTCTGCCTTCCAATATCCTGCAGACAGCCTCCAGACATTCCACACCAACCTCAGTGGCTTCCTCAAGGTTTTCCAGGAGCTTATCAGAAATTGACACTGACAGGATGATATGGAAGATCCTCATGACTCCAATCCAGATGGGGGTTTTGCCTTCTCCATCTGCTCTGGATCTGTGAGCATGCCCATTACCATGCTGTCTACTTCTCTGATCTGACTACTGGCATCAGAGCCTCAGGATCGTGGCCACCCAGAAGTGTTGGTGTCGTATCTGAGGAGACTGTCATCCCCTACTCCGACAGTTGCTGTTGCTCCAATGTCTTCAGATCAGAGTGGGCCTCAGATCCAAACTGTCACCATCGGATCCAAGGGAAGGGCTTTGAGTCAGACTTTGTTGAGTTCATCCTGTCTTCTCATGGCTTTGGGGCTTGACAGTTCAGATCCAATTCGGACTGAGAACCAGAGGTTGGAGGTTTCTGTTTTCTCTTCCTTGGTTGCTTCAGCTTTGGGGGAGCTGCGGAAGGACTTTCCAGGCCCTTTGGCTTTCCAGATCATAGAAAGGGCTTTCTCTTCTGTTAGAGATCCAACCTCTCAGAGCTGTGATCCTTCTCATCAGGACTCATTGGATCAGAGATGTGAGCCTATCATACCTGTCCAGGGTCAGCCCACCTCAAAAGGCCTTCAAGCCTTCCCCTTCTTCTTCTGAGTCCTGTCCTGAGCCCCATATGGAGGAGATCCCTCATAAGATGACATTCAAGAGGAGGCATATACACTTCCCATTGGAATCTCTCACTGAGGACACAGACCTTGATAGATGCATTCCCCAGATCACCACCAGAGGACATCTCCTTTGGAGACATTTTGGAAATCTTGAAGCAGAGAGGTAGTTGTTCAGCCCAAATTCCTTCTCCTGAAGAGGCTCTGTTTTTGGAGGCTTTCAGAGTGGGCCCATCTACTTCTTGGGGGACCCACCCTGGCAGAAAATCTCATTGATCTTGTGTCTCACTGGGCTGGGAAGGAGCTGGACATGATAGATCTGATCCCAAATCAACCAGATAAGATCTTGTCCCCTCAAGGACCGACCACATTGGACCAAGGGTATACCCATTGATGCCATGTTTGTGGCAGCAGCCACCAAGAAGGAGCTCACTGATCAGAGCTCCTCTGTGCATCCTCCAGAGACTCCAGAGCAGTGGACAGATTTGGGAACTGACTTTATACCTAAGTCATCTTCTCGCTGAGAGCATTGAATTACATGGCACACTTTACCCAACTGGACAAAGATCTGGTCAAAGAACTTTCTGACTATCTACCAGAGACCATGTCGAAGGCCGACTTCAAGAAATTATCTATCCACTGGCCACTCTTGCCTCCCTGTCTAATTAATTTATGAGACACATCTCCCCTTCCTTGGAGGGTGCCTCACAGGCAGCTGTCTCAGACTTCACTATTAGGTTACATGCCTGGATGAGGCTCTGTGCCTTCATAGAACCCTTCAAGGCATCCTTTGTAAATGCCCCCTTTGATGGCTCCACTTTGTTTGGGCCCTCCATTAAAGATACCCTTACCTGCAGTGAGCAGGAAGGGAAGACCATATCTACTGTCGGAGTCAAGTTTTCTACCCCTCAGAGGACCTTCACAAGGAATCAATGAAGTGGCAAGAATACCTGGTTATGTAAATTCCAAAGATATTCCCAGGATCACCATGGAAATTCTTCCTCCAGGGACAGAGGGGGGAGTTTTAATGGTAGACAGCATGCTAGGGGCAGAGGGGGACTACAGAATCAGGGCTTCAGAGAACCCTTCTGTAAGAGGCCCTTTTAGCGTGTCTGAAGTGCTGCCTGACTGCTCAACTGCGGAGGCAGTTGGGGGTTTATTTTCTCTGCACTCAAATGCCTGGACCTCTTTAACAAAAATCCATTGGGTGCTAAGAATCATATCCAGAGTTATTATATTCCCTTTTTCCTTCAAGTGAGAGACTCAAAAGAAACTCCTCAATGTCTTAGCCAGTCAGAAGGAGTGTGCAGTTCCAGAGATTCAAAAACTGCTGCAAACATGAGTCACCTAAGAGGTTCCAAATGAACAAAGAGGATTCAGAACATACTCCTGCTTCTTTTTAATGATAAAGAGAACTGGGGACATCAAATCCATGTTGGTCTGAATTTATTTGCAAAAAAAGCAAAGTTACAAATGGTCATGGTCCAGTACATTTTAATCCTGTTGCTGAAGGATGAGTGGATGTGCTCAATAGACTTACAGGACACATACTATCACATCAAAATAGAAAGATGCTCCAGGAGTTATCTGTGCTTTAGACTGGGAGCCAATCATTACCAACTCAGAACTCTGCCCTTTGGTCTCACCACAGCCCCCCAGGTGTTTACCAAATGTATGGCAGTAGTTGCAGCCCACCTAAGGCTGAAAAGATTCCGGTTGTTTCCATATCTGGACAACTGGATTCTAACTGGTCCAACCTGGCATCACATTCTCAAGGCCAGAGATTACCTGTTACAAATATCCAATCCTTTGGGTATCACCATAAATCTGCAGAAATTAAACCTAATTCCAGTGCAGAATTTTGAATTCAGTGGGGTCCTTCTGAATCAGAGAGCATCACTACCAACCTCATCACATACAAATCCTGAGGGGTCTATATTATATTCTCAAAAGCTAACAATGTCAAATCTGACATTATTGACACGAGAATAACTAATGCTGAGAATCTCAAACGTGTAAACGGAAATCTCCGTAAGGGGAGATTTCCATTTACTGCAGTGTAGTGCATTCTCGGAGTTGGTATATTTAAGTAGTGGGAGTGTGGTTGGTGCAGCCCCCCACGTGGGGGGTGCATGGGTGGCTTGCCCCCTGCTTAAACCCATTAGGGACTTTTTTCTTTTTTTTGTTCTTTTTATAAGTTTGACGTTTGAAGACGTCAACCATATGGTGTTCAATGTTTTCAGCTGTCAATCTTATAATATAGACCCATCCTGAGGGAACATATTTGCATTCTCTTCAATCTTCCAACCCCTCAGCAAGACTAGTACTTCAAGCTCTTTCCCAGGGAAAAATCGCTGAGCTGTAAAAAAAAAAAAAACAAAAACAAATCAAAACAGAGATAAAGTGGGGAGGGCTTCACCCCCCAGACCCCCCCTACTTAAATATGCCAACTCCGAGATTGCACCACATTGGAGGAAATGGCAAAGTCCCAAAAATGGCTCAGTGATTTTTTTTCCCCCTAGGAAAACAATTGCTGTTCCGTGCTTTCAGTATTTTGCCATTTCGCGAAATGACGTTTGACTAAACATCATTCGCAATACATTGTGTTCGCTCAAATAATAGGGAGTCTATTTCTTAACTTACTAATACTGCTCTTTTATTAATCTTACATAGTAGATATCTCATTCCTTGTGCATATGCATATTATTCATAAGATGTTTACTCTTCTTATTAGTTATGCATTACAAGAAATCTGGACTATATAATTGTGAACTGCTGTTCTGATCTAAGCCTGACATCCTGATGGTAGAATTTGATTAATGCATGTCAAAATAACAACTCACAGCACACAGCAGCTGCTAATTTCCTCTGTAAGTTTCTCATTCTTTTTGATTTTTTTAAACTGTTCTAATCAGTAATAAACATCTAACTTCTTTCCATTAATATGTACTTAGAGTTAATAACACTACATCATAACCTATTAACATTCAGCAAAATGCAGTCAAATTATATGTCAACAGCTCAGTATGACATTATTATAGCTGTTGTTTTACCAATTCTTCACTTCTAAGAAAAGAAAAAAAGATATTATTTCGAGTAAATTTCTTACATATATACTTGAAAAAGAAAAAGAAAGTTCCTTTCTGTTTTCACAGACATCAGTAATGAACTTTTACCTAGATTTTCTTCAGAACAACTCAAGGTGGAAAGCAAGGCAAGCAAGAATCCTGCATTCTCACACAGCTGGAACATTTGTTTCTTCTCAAGCTTTTTTTTTAATGTTACTTGCTTCATAAATGACCTTTGTAAGAAATGTGTTACACATTAACAAAGAAAAAGCACCAGCACTTTAACACTTCTAATTAAAATATTACTTAGACCTAACATTCACTTGATACAGCAATGTAAATACTAAGCAAAGTTAAACAAATATAATAAAATTCTTAACTTATATAGTCTTAATGTTACCAATTCTATTGCTTATAATTTAATAACATTCTCGTGCAGTATTTGTTTAACATGTATAAATACATTCATCAGTTTAGTTAAATGAAGTATGTTGTCTTTCACTGTAGATATAGTAAAATTAACCATTTATACTCCTTATCATGAAACATGTTTTAGCTTAAAATATAAATGCATACTTATGTATGTTTTTAAGTTTAAAATCCAATACAAATCTTTTACTTAAAGGGTAAATCCATTGTTTCAGAAAAGAAAAGTCAGGGAATCAGAGAATAAGATTCAGTTCTTTTTAATCACTTCAATTTTAGAAGCAGTATTCCAGGGATTCAGCTCACTGTGTCTCTTGAGGAATATACTGTTCAAACCCATTTTTTCTGTATTATTAACAATTTTATTTTTGTTGGCAAAAGTGGATGCCTCCTCCAGTGTGTCAGATATTTTAGTTCCTTCAGAAATAAATAAGTTGATCTTTACAGGACACACCAAAGTAGCTTTAATATTTTTCTTTTTAAGTTCCTTGATCAGTGGTAAGCAATATTTTCTTTTACTCTTTACTGGAATAATCATTGTCAAATCTAACTATATGTTCATCTATTTTAATAGGTGGACTGGACCTTGCTGTTTTTAATATTAGATCTTTTTTTCTAAACTTGGCATAAACTTAACTGCAATAGAACATGGTGGTGAGTTTTCCTTCTTTGAAGGTGCTCTTAAGGATCTGTGTGACCCTTCAATTCCAAAAGACAAAGTTTCAGGTAGATTTAATCTTTTATGTTGCCAGGTTGTTAAGAAATGTATTATATTGTCTCCCTCATACTTTTCAGGTATACCATAAATTCTAATGTTTTTTCATCTCAGTCTATTTTCTAAATCATCAACTTTATCTATGAGGAAGCTATTTTGTTTCAAAAGAAATTCAGTCTAAGACTTGCTGTCAGTTATTGTCCTTTTATGATCATTTAAAGCTTCTTCCATAACATTGTTGTGTCTTTTGGCTTTTCCCAGTAAGGGGTCGCCGCAGCGGAGCTCCGATCCGCTAATGATTGGCAATAGTCACAAAACAAAAGTGAAAAATGGCCAAATACAGCAAGACATGGACTGTTTATTGTACCACAATTAATGTTAGCGCTTTCAGAAGAGTTATTACCCAACCTTCTTCAGACAAACAGTAAACAATGCACAGCTTCCTATTTATATATAAAACACATTCCATTAACGATCATAATTAGCATATTAATCAATTATTAAATTAAAACACAAATTATCTACATTACCACCAAAGTTAATGTTAGAAAATAAAAGAATGTTTAAAAAAACACATAGAATCATATAGAAAAATATATAGAAAAACATATAGAAAAACAGCTACTCAGTAAACCTCTTGACAATAATTCCCCACATATAAAAATGTTTATGACTATAAAAATGCAAATAAATATACTCAGAAAAATAGTATAAGTACATTAATGTAAAATAAATGCACTATACAAATAAACAAATGAATATATATATATATATATATATATATATATATATATATATATATATATATATATATAATATAAGTTTGGAAACCTTTTAAAAATCTTCTTTTACTATTACCATACTATTATCAATGCAGTGCTTTTAATTTTAAAATACATTTAATAGAGGCATATTCATTCAACCCTGGGGGAACATAGGCAGATGTTTTAATTTGCCAAAATACCTCTTGCTCTTCGAATAACAACTGCCATGGACCGTCCCTTACTTCATTCTGTACTTGATGTAAAACCACAAATACAAATGCATGATTGGGATAATCCACAATGTGTTTTGCTAAAGCATTAGCTGTGTCCCTTCTACCTATGGCATACAGATGTTCATAAATTCTTTTTCTTAACATTCTTTCAGTTTTACCTATATAGAAGGGGGGGTCAATTTTCACACAGGGCTGCATACACAACACCTTTTGTTTCACAGTTATATTTGCCATTCAAGTAATATACTTTCCCATTAATTTTTAATTTATCACATGGCATGATATATTTACATTGTGGACACATTCCACATTTACCCATGCCAACAACTTTAGCCTTGGTTTTACCCATCTCAACTAAATTTTTAAGATTGGGGCCTCTTCTATAAGTAAATTTAGGTTGGTAACCAATCACTTTACACAAAGCATGATCTTCCAGGATTATACTCCAATTCTTGACAATAATATCTTTGATAACCTTATGATCAATGTGAAGAGAAAACTAAGGCTAGAAGACCTATTTTTACGGATAGTATTCATATCAAATTCATCTAACCTTTGCATGGTTCCTCCACATAGAAGGGGTCTAAAATGCCCAAATTCCCTCTTAAGCTTCACTTCGTTTATTATATCAATGATTAATGTTTCTGGATATCCTCTATTAGAAAACATTGTTTTTATGTTTTCACATTCATAAACAAAATCTTGATATTCAGAAATCATCCTGGCAGCTCTAACATACTGCCCCTTCACCACCCCTCTTTTCTGGTGATAGGGGTGGCTACTAGAAAAATGAAGGTAACTATTAGAATGTGTAGGTTTCTTAAAAATCATTGATTTAAATTTATTATTACCTTTATCTTTACTGATCTTAACGTCAAGAAAATTTTTTTCATCCATTCCGATATTATATGTAAATTCGAGGAAATTGGTCATTTGGGAGATACTACTTATAAAGGCAGGTGTCTGATTAATGCGCCCTTTCCATATGAAACACATGTCATCTTGGTACCTAGTGTACCAAACAACATGCTCTTGGTACATGTGATTCTTAAACAGCATGTTATGTTCCCAATAAGCCATTACACTACTTCCACAAGGGGACCCCATAGCTATACCGTTTTTTTTTTGAGAAAAAAATTACCTTTAAATACCAATAGTTGTTGGAAAGAATTAGGTCTAATAAGGTCTCTACAAGATATATATGTGTATTATCTGCTTTCTTAGAAAGCATAAAGTTCCTGGTCCATTCTATACCCAGTTGGTGGGGAATGACGGTATATAAATCTTTAACATCTATGACCAGAAAAATGAAGTCCTTGTTATAAATTACTTGATCAATATTCTCCAAAAAACTCCAGGGGTCCTTGCATATTTGTGGTTCATCCTGGATGAGGGGTTTAAGTATACTGTCCACATACTTAGCACATGCGTAAGTGATGGAACCTCTTCCATCTACAATTGGCCTAAAAGGAGGATCAGCTAAGCATTTGTGCAATTTTGGGGAACCAAAAATAGTTTGAATCTTTGGAGATTATGCCTCTATTAAATGTATGTTAAAATTAAAAGTACTGCGTACGTAATAGTATGGTAATAGTAAAAGAAGGTTTTTAAGAGGTTTCCAAAATTATATTTATATATATATATATATATATATATATATATATATATATATATATATATATATATATATATATTCATTTGTTTATTTGTATAGTGCATTAATGTACTTATGCTATTTTTCTGAGTATATCTATTTGCATTTTTATAGTCATAAACATTTTTATATGTGGGGAATTATTGTCAAGAGGTTTACTGAGCAGCTGTTTTTCTATATGTTTTTCTATATATTTTTCTATATATTTTTCTATATGATTCTAGGTGTTTTTTAAATATTCTTTTATTTTCTAACATTAACTTTGGTGGTAATGTAGATAATTTGTGTTTTAATTTAATAATTGATTAATATGCTAATTATGATTGTTAATGGAATGTGTTTTATATATAAATAGGAAGCTGTGCATTGTTTACTGTTTGTCTGAAGAAGGTTGGGTAATAACTCTTCCGAAAGAGCTAACATTAATTGTGGTACAATAAACAGTCCGTGTCTTGCTGTATTTGGCCGTTTTTCACTTTTGTTTTGTAATTAGTTTCTTTTACGTTTTTTATCTGGTTCATTATGTCTAGTGGAAGCGGATCGTCTGTACAGCAAAATGGGCGTAATGGGACTGGTTCACAGCTTTTCTTTTCTCAGGAGCATAATCATGATCCGATTGCTATTCAGAATCCTGCTGAGGCGAATGCCTTGGGTAATCTTACAATGCTGGTTAACCTTCTGTTAAGTCGGGTAGAAGATTTGTCACAGAAGGTTGAATCGAACGTTGGGCGGAATACTCAATCCCCACAATCTGTTATAGGAGTGAATGCTAATAGCGCTACAACTTCCACCGGCGTCTTTGGAACACAACAACCATTGCAGGAAGTTAATGGTGCTCGTAGGCTATTGATACAACCTGTTAAAAGTAGAGAGGGAGCTTGTTCCCTATTAAATGCTAATCCCCAACAACTTTCTGATATTAACACAGCCTCTTTACCTACAATGGCCAATTTTCTCAATAAGAAGGATTTTTTTGATAATAATTTACACCCGAACTGAAAGGAGATGCATGTTGATGGTCCAGTGAGTACTTTTACAGATAAACTGAATCTTTTTGACCACAAGCTCTTCAGATGTAGAAAATTACAACTGGAGGCGGCTTACCTCCAGGAATGTATTACAGAGAAAGTAATACCTTAAGGGTTGCGCCAATGGCGCTATCCTGCCGGACTTGTTGATAACTCTGCATACCATCAGGAATTACTTGCCCTGTTTGATAGGCAGGGTTTTGAGTTTTTACTCTCTTTAATCAATTTTTATAACATTGAAATTGTGAGCTTGAAAGAGGACCTAGAACTGCTTGAAAGTGGGTTACAGGGGGATGTAGATTTTCCAAGATATAAATACGATTATATAAGAATATTTACTAGCATTGAGACCTCTATAAGCAAACTGGTAATGAACAAAAAACTTAAAATGGACAGAGATGTTAAAGACTATCTGAACAAAAAGGCCTATCCCCCTCCCCCATTGGTCTCGCAAATTATACCGAATGCTCAACATGACACTAATACAGTTGTGTTTTCTAATGACACTGAAGAGACAAATGATCAAGAACCTTTACCTGTACAAAGGAGTGAACGTATTAGAAATATTAATAATAATTTACAAGGAGGTAACCAACAACAGGGGGAGCCTTCAATTAATACTGAAGGACAGCAGGGTTTTCAGAGGGTTGTGAACAGGCAGTACAACAACAATCGTACCCACAACAGGAATCAAGTGCAAAGGAGAAATCGAAGGAATCAACGGAGGAGGTGATGGTATCAATATCTGAAGGACCAAGAGTCCTAACGTGCCAACAAGGGGACTTTAAAATATATAATTATACTGTCCTAACAATAGACCAACCGTTGATTGAATTCTTTTCTAAAGGCCTGTCATTTGTTCCTGATAAGAAGGCTGATATTGTTAAAATTTTGGTAGACCTTAAACTATTTGTATGCAAATTGCATTTATCTTTTTGTATGGGGAATACCCCTACACTTCTTAATACACAGAGGGTGTCTAGTATTTTTAACCCCCCATTATATTGCGTACTTAACACTTTTGAGAAGTTATGTGAAATAGATTTAAGGTCAAGTTTAGACTCCAATAAACAGGTTAGAATTGAGAACTGTAATATTTCTAAAAGTGAGTTAGACTTCATTTCCCTTTTGAATCAATGTAAAATTAGGGTCATGAAGCCGAATAAGGGTGGGGGTCTAGTTTTTATGGATGAATACCAGTATGAGAATAAGATGTTTGATTACCTACAGTCTCAAGCATATTCAGATGCTAGTTTAAATGATGTCCATATGGCATATAAGAGAATAAGAGGTGTCCTTGATGATTTGTTTCTAGAAGGAAGCATAGATATTGATATCTTACAATTTCTGCCTATGCCAGCTCCAAAGATTCCAACTATTTTTGGTTCCCCAAAATTGCACAAATGCTTAGTAGATATTGATATCTTACAATTTCTGCCTATGCCAGCTCCAAAGATTCCAACTATTTTTGGTTCCCCAAAATTGCACAAATGCTTAGTTGATCCTCCTTTTAGGCCAGTTGTAGATGGAAGAGGTTCCATCACTTACGCATGTGCTAAGTATGTGGACAGTATACTTAAACCACTCATCCAGGATGAACCACAAATATGCAAGGACTCCTGGAGTTTTTTGGAGAATATTGATCAAGTAATTTATAATAAGGACTTCATTTTTCTGGTCATAGATGTCAAAGATTTATATACCGTCATTCCCCAGTAACTGGGTATAGAATGGACCAGGAACTTTATGCTTTCTAAGAAAGCAGATAATACACATATATATCTTGTAGAGACCTTATTAGACCTAATCCTTTCCAACAACTATTTGGTATTTAAAGGTCATTTTTTTCTCAAAAAAAATGGTATAGCTATAGGGTCCCCTTGTGGAAGTAGTTTCGCAAATAGTGTAATGGCTTATTGGGGACATAACATGCTGTTTAAGAATCACATGTACCAAGAACATGTTGCTTGGTACACTAGGTACCAAGATGACATGTGTTTCATATGGAAAGGGCGCATTAATCAGATACCTGCCTTTATAAGTAGTATCTCCCAAATGACCGATTTCCTCGAATTTACATATAGTATTGGAATAGATGAAATAAATTTTCTTGACGTTAAGATCAGTAAAGATAAAGGTAATAATAGATTTAAATCAATGATTTTTAGGAAACCTACACATTCTAATAGTTACCTTCATTTTTCTAGTAGCCACCCCTATCACCAGAAAAGAGGGGTGGTGAAGGGACAGTATGTTAGAGCTGCCAGGATGATTTCTGAATATCAAGATTTTGTTTATGAATGTGAAAACATAACAACAATGTTTTCTAATAGAGGATATCCAGAAACATTAATCATTGATATAATGAACGAAGTGAAGCTTAAGAGGGAATCTGGGCATTTTAGACCCCTTCTATGAGGAGGAACCATGCAAAGATTAGATGAATTTGATATGAATACTATCAGTAAAAATAGGTCTTCTAGCCTTAGTTTTCTCTTCACATATTGCATTGATCATAAGGTTATCAAAGATATTATTGTTAAGAATTGGAGTATAATCCTGGAAGATCATGCTTTGTGTAAAGTGATTGGTTCCCGACCTAAATTTACTTAGAAGAGGCCCCAATCTTAAAAATTTAGTTGAGATGGGTAAAACCAAGGCTAAAGTTGTTGGCATGGGTAAATGTGGAATGTGTCCACAATGTAAATATATCATGCCATGTGATAAATTAAAAATTAATGGGAAAGTATATTACTTGAATGGCAAATATAACTGTGAAACAAAATGTTTTGTGTATGCAGCCCTGTGTGAAAATTGCCCCTCCTTCTATATAGGTAAAACCGAAAGAATGTTAAGAAAAATAATTTTCAAACGAAAACACTGCACCAGCCAAGGAGTCCTCAGTAAATAATGAGAATGAATAATGAAAGAAAAACCTCGGACTCACCACAAAATAAACTAAAATAAACTTTAATTGGTAAGCGCTTTCACGTATCAACGATACGCTTCCTCAGACCATGACAAAATATTAAAAACAGCAAGCTTAAATAGTGATACATCCTGATTACTTGAGCATCATTAGTCAGTCAATTATCCAATTAAGCTTGAAATGGAAGCAACATTTTTAAAAGGGAAATTAAGTTTAAAGTTCGACAGGGGTATGCCCAGAATAACTTAATGAATAATAAAAAATGATGTAAAAATAGTGAAAGAATACATGTTGAATCACAATACATTTAAGACTAGCAGCAAAACCTTCTTTAGAACAAACTTGATAAAAGCATTTACCTGGTTAAGACTCATTTAAAAGGCTGTACTAATCTAATAATAGTAAAAAATATTTCATTATGCACAATGAAGCTAAAAATTTTATAAAATTGTGCAGCATTGTTAATGCATATAACATATGTATACATAAATATGTACTTAAACTCCCAAAATATAACCAAACTTATATCAGTATATATGCATATAATACTAAATACCAAATGAACATTATAACCAAGGACAAGCTGTAAAATATAAATGCACCCTGAAATAAAATAAAATAAAATAAACAGAACAAAAAACACACATGGAGACGAATCATTTTCTCAAGGCTAAATGTGATCGTAAAGAGACATAGGAATTCAGTCCAGGGGGATAGTGTGCTTTCAGTTTAAAAATCCAACGTAACTCTTTAGCTTCTAACAAATTCATAAAATCCCCACTTTTCTCATTCTTTTCAACTATTTGCAATACTCTAAAAACAAAAGAATGGTTAGGAAAAAGAATAACATGTTTGGCCAGTGCATTCAGTTCGTTTTTATTCTTAATGTCATAATAATGATTGTATATTCTGTTCTTAAGCTTCCTCTTGGTCAAGCCAATGTAGAAAGCTGAACAGGAAACACACGTTGCTAAGTATATTAAGCCCATGGTCTCACACGTGGCTTCAAACCTAGGTTCAAAGGAATAATTAACAGTGGGGTGTCTAAAAGGTTGTTCCTTAGAGATGAATTTGCAATAATTGCAACTATTACATGGATATGTGCCTTGTCTGGTGTAACCGGACGGTTTCAAATGTGACGGTTCTGGTAGCTTATCACACAACAACATTTTTAAATTGCTGTTATTCCTATAGGTAAAAATGGGTTTTCTCCCCACCAATTCAAGAGTCGGTTGATCAATGATTAGAATCTTCCAGTTATTGGAGACAATATTTCTCAAAAAAAGAAAATCATTGGTATAAGTAGTTAAAAAATGTAATCTATCCTTTGATGTTTCATATGACCTTTTAAAGTTACTGTGCATAGAGGTAACAACTCTATTCTCCTTGTTCAACGGAGGAGAAAAAGAATTTATGAACATCAATATGCCATAGGTAGGAGGGACACAGCTAATGCTTTAGCAAAACACATTGTGGATTATCCCAATCATGCATTCGTATTTGTGGTTTTACATCAAGTACAGAATGAAGTAAGGGGCGGTCCATGGCAGTTGTTATTAGAAGAACAAGAGGTGTTTTGGCAAATTAGAATATCTGCCTAGGTTCCCCCAGGGTTGAACGAATATGCCACTATTAAATGTATTTTAAAATTAAAAGCACTGCGTAGGTAATAGTATGGTAATAGTAAAAGAAGGTTTTTAAAATGTTTCCAAAATTATATTATATATATATATATATATATATATATATATATATACATTTGTTTATTTGTATAGTGCATTTCTTTTACATTAATGTACTTATGCTATTTTTCTGAGTATATTTATTTGCATTTTTATAATCATAAACATTTTTATATGTGGGGAATTATTGTCAAGAGGTTTACTGAGTAGCTGTTTTTCTATATGTTTTTCTATATATTTTTCTATATGATTCTCAGTGTTTTTTTAAACATTCTTTTATTTTCTAACATTAACTTTGGTGGTAATTTAGATAATTTGTGTTTTAATTTAATAATTGATTAATATGCTAATTATGATTGTTAATGGAATGTGTTTTATATATAAATAGGAAGCTGTGCATTGTTTACTGTTTGTCTGAAGAAGGTTGGATAATAACTCTTCCGAAAGCGCTAACATTAATTGTGGTACAATAAACAGTCTGTGTCTTGCTGTATTTGGCTGTTTTTCACTTTTGTTTTGTGATTAGTCTCTTTTACGTTTTTTAAATGATTGGCAGTAGATTTTTACGTGACGAGTTGCCAGCCCTGACGCACAACCTTCAATGAAGGTACGCCCATTCACGCATATCTCCACACAGAAGACACTCTAGCTGAGAATCAAACAGGGCAACGTCTTACTGTGTGGTGACAATGCTACCGCAGCACCACCACTGTGGATCACTTCTTCCATACTGTTAATTTGTGCAGTTTGTTGTTTCATAACAATTTCTAAATGTTACATTTTCTTTCTGGTCTCTTCTATTAAACGTTCGGTTTTTTATCTACTTTGTCCATTTTAAGTAATAAATCCTGCAAACTAGATATTAATGACTGGACTTCTTTTTTAACACAAGAATCCTTAGTATCAGCTAACATTAATTGTGGTACAATAAACAGTCCGTGTCTTGCTGTATTTGGCCGTTTTTCACTTTTGTTTTGTGATTAGTCTCTTTTACATCTTTTAAGTGATTAGCAGTAGATTTTTATGTGCCGAGTTGCCAGCCCTGATGCACAACCTTCAATGACAGTACGCCCATTCATATGTCTCCACACAGAAGACGCTCTAGCAGAGAATCTAACAGGGCAACATGTTACTGTATGTTGACAACACTACCGCAGCACCACCACCGCGGATCTCTTCTTCCACACTGTTAATTTGTGCAGTTTGTTGTTTCATAAGAATTTCTAAATGTTACATTTTCTTTCTGGTCTCTTCTATTAAACTTTCTGTTTTTTTATCTACTTTGTCCATTTTAAGTAATAAATCCTGCAAACTAGATATTAATGACTGGACTTCTTTTTTAACACAAGAATCCTTAGTATAATTTGTTGAGTGGTTCATGTTGAAGTCTGTTCTCTCTTAACCAAACAGTTGAAATTCTGACAGGAAAATTATAGTGTTTGAAGAAATTGAAGCTATAAATCTTTTCTCTGACTATCAGTGAATAATGAATAAATTAGCTAACAATTACTTCCGAATTGTAATTTTTTGAATATATTTTCTGTGAGAGAAAAGCTTTCAGTTGCAGAGCTTTCACCAGATGCTGCTGTCTGTTAGCCATATTGACCGTGCCTCCCACTTAGAACTTTTTCATTTAAACTTTACATAACAAATGACCTCAGCTCCTCATGACTTAATACCACAGCTGTTTATGGTTCTGATGTGCCTAGTATAAAATAATGTATGTCTTGTCTAATTCTACTTCAGTCTGTCTTAATGCTGAACTTTATTTTTTTTTGGGTGGGGGGGGGTCAACAGTGAAGCAGACCAAGGGATTCTGTTCTCTAACTTTGACCTTTCGATAACTGTGCAGATGACAGAGGAACACCTTATGGTGGAGTATTTCTATATTCCAGTAGAGTGCTATGCTGATATTTTTATTGTTCAGTGAGTTCTTCATCAACTGCATCATAGTTTACACAGTCCTTTCCATTTTACATTTACCACTTTTCCACTGTGCATCTTTAGCACTAGCAGTAACTTGGTGGAATTCGAATTTCTCTGAAAGCTGTTAGATTTTGCACTTATATACTATGGATCATTATTTGATATTACATCTGATGTAGCACATCTTGCAATGATAACTTTTACTGCATTTGCAACATCTTGACTTGTGGTATCAGTCTGTTTCATGACATTAGGAAATGATAAACAGAATTCAACAAATATCAGGAAGATACCATCTTGATACTGTAAACTATCTGTATCTACATCGTCTTACTCAAAATGAGTAGGGCATCACTGGCTCTCTTGGATCATTATTTTGATATGATTTAAACTTAGCACACTATATTGCTACTTGTTTATCTGCACTGACACACTTTTCAAAATAACACATCGCATACTCTTTCTTTATGCTTGACATTCCCAAATGAGACTTATGCATTCTGTTCAACTTAACAGCATTAAAGAAAAAATTGCATTTAAGTTTAGCTATTCCTTAAGTAAAAAGTATGGCTGCCTTTCTTTGGAAATGGTACTTTTCAGCTGTAGCCAGCCCTTCATAACATCCAGTTCATCTGTCAGGAGGTCTTTGTCTGTCAGGAGGTCTTCCTTCTGCTTTTGCAGTATGAATTACTCACCATATTTGCTATCCATACCTGGTTTTTAATACTTAAGACATATTTCTGTGAATGCCTATGCACTTTTTGCAAAGTTGGTGGTGAGTTAACTCCTTGAAAAGACTGTGGAATCCTTTTTTTCCATAACTATGCACAACCATGTGTAACACTGATCTACTAACCTGCTGCTGATGACTTGAGTGGTCCTGCCCCATGCATTTTATTTGCATTCATATACATTAAGTTAATATGTGTCATTTATAGTTCTGTATGGTAACATTCATTTATCTTTTTCAGAAGTTTCTGTACTTATTATATAGGCTGGAGGTTCAGGTAAGCAATTTTTCTACACTGTTCTAACATTGGACTTCCTGTGTGCAAATGCACACTGAATGGCTACTGCTCACAACTGGCTGGTAACCACTTATCTCCTTCCCCCATCCCCAGTTGTCCTAGTATTTCTCCTTTTATGGTATATGAATTTCCTTTCTCCTATTATGCCTCACTAAAATATGCTAATATTCAAACTATCTTTTAACATCTGAACAATGAAAGACATATACTTCACTTTCAATACTAGTTCATTCTAGACGTTACTACACAATACCATCTATATTAAAAAAAATGTTTAAAAATCTATAATTCTCTATAAATCCCTAAAAATACTAGATCAACACTAGATGTTCTGCACTTCATCATAAGAGTCATATACAGATAACACTGCATATAAATAAATTATCATACAAAATATACAACTCAACAAGGCTCTCTAAAGATAACTTTTACATCTCACTTAAAATTAAATATAATCATATATCAGCATAATCATTAATATAAACAGCAAATCAACTCTGAGAATAACAACTTTCCTTTCACTTAAAAATTCTCTTTGTTCTGTCCCCATGCAAACCACCTAACATGAAATCTTACACAATGCTGTATAACTATTAACAAGTCTATGAATTTAGCTATACCAGTGCCAGAATTGCAAGTATTCATTGTTAGTAAACTAACAATTCTCACTTTTATAATCATCTATCATAATTGTCTACAATATACTAAAATACACATAATCACTCACATACTCAATATAACAAGGATGTCTGCTCCACTAACTTTCCTCACTTAAAAAAGCACACACAAAACTGCTACTTTATACAATTTAAATGCTGTCATCATCCGTACCTATCCTATAAAAAGGAACTCAGACTAATAGATAAACACAGATAACTAATTACTATCTACATTCCAGGAGCCCAACACTGGACCTATTTTCCATAACACAACTACCAGACTCCAATGTACTCTAAACTATAGTCTTGCCACTGTGGCCTAAAAGTCTGTCACATCAATTAAAGACACACTTGCAATAAAACAACTGTTATACCTAGTTGGATAGACTACAACACAGATGTTATTACTATAATAGAAATAGTGCTTAAACTTAGAAAACAAAGATGAAGAGATCCTACCATTGGGTTACAATATTATAAGAAAAGGCAGACGTTTGAAAAGAATAGGTGAATCAGTAGTAATATACTCTAACCAGGTCTAGTTATCTCTAAACCACTTTTTGAAATTCAGAAGTACTTAAAGAAAATGTGCAGTTATATGAACACAGAGTACATCAATGCTATTACAGTTTACATTCCATTTCAACACTAGAAGACATACTCTGCTGCATTACATCAAATATGAACAGAACCTACTAATACGAGGGGTTTTAACATAGACTGGTGCAATAAACTAAATTCTACGACTTCAGAAACAGCTACATTTCTTAATTTCAACAGCTTCATGCAATTAGTAACTTCCAACACCAGGCTAGACAAAGTTTCTGTGTTTGCCCATACCTTACTTGGATAGAAGAAAGTTTCTCTGTTCACTGTGAGAGAGGGAGCTTTGAGCAGCCTATCTGTCCCTGGAGGAGTGGTTTCAGCCCCAAAATTAGTAGTTTATTGGCCATTTTGGGCTAATTTCTATCTCTTTCATTTCCTTGCTATAAAACCCACATTTGTGAGGTTTTTGCACTAGTATACAGCTCAGCAAGTTCCTGCCTGGTGCCATGCAGAGTTCTACAACAGCAGAGAGATAAAAGAGAGACTTTGGAGTGATTCAGTACAATTTTTCTGCATTTTCCTGCTGCCTGTAGCTAATTCCACTTAAAACGCCAATTTTCTAGAGTTTCTATGTTTTAAAAAGCTTGTTTCAGCTACATATTACCTGTTTAACTGTTGTAGGCTACACACTCAAGTGCGATAGCCATTTCTGTGCATTTAATGTGTTTTTTTATTGTATCTGCTTTATTTTCTGAAAAACAAAAACAAAAA
Organism: Protopterus annectens; assembly: GCF_019279795.1. Taxonomy (NCBI): domain Eukaryota; kingdom Metazoa; phylum Chordata; order Ceratodontiformes; family Protopteridae; genus Protopterus; species Protopterus annectens. The sequence goes on from NC_056741.1 coordinate 1,972,626,435, forward strand.
ATATATATATATATATATATATATATATATATATATATATATATATATATATACTTGTTTTCACGCCTTTCTAAGCTAGTATAGTCCAGTTTTCAGGTTAGTGCTGAATTCAGGGCTGTGTTACAAGTTTCTGTGTTTGCCCATACCTTACTTGGATAGAAGGAAGTTTCTCTGTTCACTGTGAGAGAGGGAGCTTGGAGCAGCATATCTGTCCCTGGAGGAGTGGTTTCAGCCCAAAAATTAGTAGTTTATTGGCCATTTTAGACTAATTTCTATCTCTTTCATTTCCCTGCTATAAAACCCACAATTGTGAGGTTTTTGCACTAGTATATAGCTCAGTAAGTTCCTGCCTGGTGCCCTGCAGAGCTCTACAACAGCTGAGAGACAAAATAGAGACTTTGGAGTGATTAAGTATCATTTTTCTGCATTTTCCTGCTGCCTGTAGCTAATTCCACTTAAAACGCTGATTTTCTAGAGTTTCTGTGATTTAAAAAGCTTGTTTCAGCTACATATTGTATTTATTTTACTGCTTGCACTTTAACAAAGTTGTTTTTGTGTTTAAATTACCTGTAGGCTACACACTCAAGTGTGATGGCCATTTCTGTGCAGTTAATGTGTTTTTTTTATTGTATCTCCTTTATTTTCTGAAAAAAACAAAACAAAAAAATATACTTGTTTTCCCTCCTTTTTAAGCTAGTATAGTCCAGTTTTCAGGTTAGTGCTGAATTCAGGGCTGTTACAAGTTTCTGTGTTTGCCCATACCTTACTTGGATAGAAGGAAGTTTCTCTGTTCACTGTGAGAGAGGGAGCTTTGAGCAGCCTATCTGTCCCTGGAGGAGTGGTTTCAGCCCAAAAAATTAGTAGTTTATTGGCCATTTTGGACTAATTTCTATCTCTTTCATTTCCCTGCTATAAAACCCACATTTGTGAGGTTTTTGCACTAGTATACAGCTCAGCAAGTTCCTGCCTGGTGCCCTGCAGAGTTCTACAACAGCAGAGAGACAAAATAGAGACTTTGGAGTGATTAAGTATCATTTTTCTGCATTTTCCTGCTGCCCGTAGCTAATTCCACTTAAAACGCCTATTTTGTAGTTTCTGTGATTTAAAAAGCTTGTTTCAGCTACATATTGTATCTATTTTACTGCCTGCACTTTAACAAAGTCATTTTTGTGTTTAAATTACCTGTAGGCTACACACTCAAGTGTGATGGCCATTTCTGTGCAGTTAATGCGTTTTTTTATTGTATCTGCTTTATTTTCTGAAAAAAAAAAACAAAATAAAAATAACAAAAAATATACTTGTTTTCATGCCTTTCTAAACTAGTATAGTCCAGTTTTCAGGTTAGTGCTGAATTCAGGGCTGTGTTTCAAGTTTCTGCGTTTGCCCATACCTTACTTGGATAGAAGGAAGTTTCTCTATTCACTGTGAGAGAGGGAGCTTTGAGCAGCCTATCTGTCCCTGGAGGAGTGGTTTCAGCCCAGAAATTAGTAGTTTATTGGCCATTTTGGGATAATTTCTATCGCTTTCATTTCCCTGCTATAAAACCTGCATTTGCATGGTTTTGCATGCCGGGCAGCACTGGTTAGCTAGGGTAAAATTATTCCTGGCTCCACAAAGTCTACTCTTCAATTTTTCTCTTGGAACTAGACAAACTTTCAACTTAAGCACTCAAACCATTCACTTCTCATCCCGGCACTTGCTCAAAACTCATAGCAGGCACTAATAAACCTTAGCACTAGACTCCCCTATACTGTAGAGAAGGACAAGGTTCTCTATTCGACCTTACCAGCCAGTCAGTAAAACAGTTCACTGTACCTATCCAGGCATGTCCAAAGGGCAGCTTCAGGTGTACTCTCTGGTCCAACTGGTGAATCTGGGCATTTTGAGGCAATGTTACAATTGCCTCATGTACACAGACAACCCTCTCCTCCTTCCACCAAACACTAATACATGCGAGAGATGCAATTATACAGCCAACCTGGAGGCTAAGCTCTCTCAACCCAATACTGGACCAGGCAGTCAAGAGGAGAAGGGAATTACTTGCATCACCCCACCAGTCTCACATAGACCTATGAAACCAGCACTGGCAAAAAGCACACATAAATACACGAAAACATACTCGGAGGCTCTAAATAAAAATCTGCAAAAGCAACAGATACCTCCAATGCAGACATCCAAGCAACCTCCACCCCCCCAACACAAACCATGAAACACATACTTCAGAAAACCAGTGTGCCACGCAATCACTAGCCTTAAGGCAAAGTAACATACCCAACACACTAGTAATAGGTGACTCTATAGTCAGGCACACTGATGTCCCACTCACTAGGCTGAACAAGGAGAAGGTTACTGTTAGCTGTTTGTTGGGTGCCAGGATCTGCCACATAACACAAGCACTCAAGTCACTCCAGAACAAGTACAAATATGACTCTGTCATTGTCCATGTTGGTGTGAATGACCTGAGCCGTACCTCCCTGGACTACATGAAAAGAGACATGGAAAAACTCTCTGATCACGTAGCCCAGGCCGGTATGACCCTGACCCTGAGTAGCATCCTGCCCTCACCAAGAATGATACCACGGTATAGAGAAAAAATTATCAATTTCAACAATTGGCTAAGCTTCTGGTGTCATTCAAGGGGGATGCAGTGTCTGTCAGCCAGTGATGACATGCTCAACAAGCCACACTGCTTCGCTAGAGATGGCTTGCACCTGTCACCCTTAGGCTTTTGAATACTGGTCAAGGCTCTTACCACCCCCCCATAGTGCCTTTTTTAGGCAAGGCTCAAAAGACAAATGCACCACTGTAAATAGCACAGGTAACAAAAAACTGTGGTTAATGCTACTCAATGCCAGAAGTCTAAATCTCATGCACTCGAGGCACTCCTCAGTATGGAGAAAATCGATATATGTGCAGTAACAGAAACCTGGTTTTAGGCTCCAGAGAGCACCCCAGCAGTACCAGGCTACAACTTATACCATACATTTCGGCCGCAAAACCCAGACCAAAATACATAAGGCAGGAAAGTATCCATATTCATCAAGGAAACCCACACCTCTAGGTTAGTGGCACAGCACGATGCTTCAGAGATCATCCACGTGCAACTAACAACAGGCAAAACTGCTACTCAAATTATAGCTTGCTACAAGTCACCCACCATGTCCCAGGACCCCCACTCTGCATTCCTGGAAACACTGGGAAACATAAAGATCCTACCAAACACCCTGATATTGGGTGATTTCAATTACCCAAACATTAACTGGGTGAACTACTCAAGTACAAACTCCCGTGCCCAACATTTCCTACAATTTATAAAATCAAATGCCCTGGATCAACTGGTCAACACCCCCACCAGAGGTGACAACATGGTCATCACCAACATGGGCGACCAGTGTTCCCTCGCTTGTTAGATCTGATAAGTTGAATAATATTTTTTTTCTAGTTATAAGTAACTGTGCTTTTCAACAAGCATAGGAGTGATGTTTTACTGTGACTTTAAATTGCTCTTTGGTTGGGGTTGGTTGCCTAGAGGGGTGTGTCTGTAAATAATAGCTTTAAATGTAACAAAGATGAAGGGCTCTTTTACTCTGATGATGCCTGACTATGTATGTGGGTGAAAGCGCTAAGTTATCTGTTCATATGTATAGAATTATTATGTGTTTTTTCGCTCTTTTAGTCTATAAAAGTTGCAGTGTCTGGGGAGCTGAGCCGGTTTATTATTTACAAGTTTCTGGTGTTACATTGTGTCGACAGGAGGACTATGGCTGACCAAGTTCGCAGACGACTGCAAACTAGGGGCTATAATTGACTCTCCGGCTGACACAGACATCCTCCAAAAGGGTCTCACTGAGACAGATACCTGGTGTCAAAACCATGGCCTTAAGCTAAATGCCAAAAAGGGCATAGTCATCCCCTTTGGAAAAAACAAAGTACCCACAAACTACCACATAGGTGGTAGCCCCCTAAATAGGGAAGACATAATAAGGGATCTGGGGATCCAAGTAGATAGTTACCTCTCCTTTGATAATCACATTGCCAAAGTGGTTAGAAAATCCTTCTATGTGGCCCACCTAATCACAAAAGGGTTTGCATCCATATCGAAGAGGTCATCGGGCCCCTCTACACATCACTCATCAGACCCATCATAGAGTACAATGCCCCATTTGGGATGTACCTTACAAGACACCTGCAACAACTGGAAAGACCACACAAGTACCTCACCAAGAGAATCACTGGCCTTAACCAGATGCCCTATGCAGCTCTACTGAAGAAAGTCCAGTTGTACTCGGTTGCATACCGCCTACTTAGAGGTGATCTCTGCCTGACATACAAGGCCATGTCCAACCCAGAATTGATGGACATGCTCCACCTAAAGAAAACCATATCCCCTCGAGCCACACGCTCCAGGGATCTAACCCTCACCACAACAATAAATAGGGTGTGCTGGAGAGATAGAGTCCTGTCCCAGAGACTTCCCATGCTCTGGAACAAGATTCCAGTCTACTTTAGGCAGAGCTCCTTGCTAACCCTCTTCAAGAGAAACCTTAACGAGTGGATGGGAAACAGAAAGTTTACCCCAGGGATCACTTAAATGGCTCTGCTGGACAGAGACACAGGGAACTAATCTAAGGGGGCGGCGAAAGCCAGTACATTCCAGCTAGGCTTACAAATGCCTTCAGGCAGATAGCCTAGTACCTACCTATGAACCTACTGGGGGTAAAGTATATTGGGTTGGACACATACTAATAGACCTCATAATTTTTTCTCAATAGGATATTGTACTACACTCAGCCAATCTGGAGACATACTAAGGTACATATACTCATATGCAAGGGTACTTCTGAAATCTCAATTCAATAATCTGATTGCATGATGTCATTACAACCCATTCAAATACCAACCACTGAATGATATTGCAGAGTCCTTCAACCACACATTTCTAACCAGTCAAGACTCCTTGCACCTGGACATGAAAATAGAACTAAATATAAACCCACTCCTTAGTTATCATTAAGCACAAAATAAATAATATCCCTTAGGGGCAATGCTTGGAAGAAATTCAAAAAAGGTCAAATCTTATCAGTCATTACAAGATTAGCTTGAAACCACATTAATTGCTGATGGCACTCCAGCTGAACAAGACAATCATACTAAACTTGTGGAAGTAGTTGATGCTTAAAACCTGAAGATTAACAAATGTATCAATTATGCTGCAAGCAAAACCAATCAAAAATTAGAGATGTTTTACAAGTCAAAAAAATACATGTCATAATCCACGCTACCTAAAATTGTTCACAGTTCTGGCCTCTCCTTACTATATTTGTACAACACTAACAAAATGCAGAAAACTGAACTGTGCAGATTAGAACTATGCTACAAAATATTGCAAAAAATGCACTGTAAATATATCTTAAATGTACTTATCTTGTACCTTACTGCTATATACAAAAGAGAATTAGCTAGCATGAACTCCAAAATAGTCTCATATTCTCTCAACTTAGGATAATTATCTTCTGTTGATAACCAAATATCTTATTCATACCAATCTAGTATGAAGGTAAAAATTTACTGGGTTTTTTGAGAACACTAAAACAAAATCAAATTCATACCATAAAATCATCTAATCATTATGGAGATTCTGGATGCTCAGTATGTGTTGCAGAAGAATGGAACACTATCCCAAAAGAAAACTGTACAGAATTTAACACCAGAAAATCCATGGCAAAACTACAGCAGCATCTTACTAATTATAGTACTATATTTGAGTTAGGTAAGAATAACACAACTGGCAGATCATTTATCATCTACTTTATAATGAAATATTCTATACATAAAGAAAACATCTCTAATTATAATTACTTAACTTTTTAATATTTTCCTATTATGTTCTCCCTACCTGTTTCATTTTCTTCTTGAACCAGATAAAACGCTGCTGAGTGTAAAATAATAACCAATAAACATACACTGGCATTTGACTAAAATGTATTTATTCATAGATTAAGAGCTTTAACTCTTATGTTAAAATGGAGCTTCATTAGAATACCAAAAACATTACTTCCTTTCATTAAATACACAATTTAAAAAAATCCCTCCTCTAAGAATACATTTACCTTTAAAATTAAGTACTAAAAGTTTCATCAAATGCACTTTAGTAACGTATGTTATTCCTCAATTCAAATAAATAAAACATCATTTAAATGCATAAAAACTTACCTTTAAAACTAAAGTAAACAAATTGTTAACATCATAATATAGGATCTCCTATAAATACATAAAATCCAAAATATCAAAAATAAACTATTAAACCAGTTTCCAGATTGATAAGTGTGAGCCAAATTTTGGTCTACATATAGACAATTTGCAATTTCACAGCTCTAAGGACAAGAGTAGTGTTAATAGATAGTTGGTTGTTAATTCATAGTAGCCGGTTGTCATTCAACAAAATCTGCCAATATAGATCTTTATACCATAAAGTTAGACTCCCATTTGCCGCCTCTTACATTTTCAGTCTCTTTTTCCAAAATATAAAATAAAAAATATATATATCTTTGCAGTCCATTGAATGCTTACTGAGGGCATTAGTAAAACTCATGTGTATGAATCAGGATTTGATAGGGATTCTGAGAGACACAGTCCCCCACATGCGGCAAACCCACCTTCAACAATGTGAGGTTTCACTGATTCCTTACCCATCAGTATAAAACTTTCAAATGAAGCTGTACAATTTTGACCTATAGCCTTACTGATGTGCTTGTCCTGTCAACATTTTCAATTCACTGAGTTTGTATTCAGGGAGTTATCTGTTGGAATAATGTGTAGGTAATCTAGTGTGAAAACAGTACTATTTTACACCAACATAAGTTCTAACTTCTGTTCACCTTTGGAAATGATGTTACATTATTCTTTTTCATTGGCTCATAGTTTCACAGATGTGTACTAGGCTAACAACCACAATGGTCTTTTTAAGCTTAACCATGCATCCCAAATCTCTGACAAGTGCTGGTACCCTTGGCAGTGTAGGTAGGGGCCTGTGAGATGAAACATTTACAAGCAAGGGCCTGACAGCTGAACCATTTGCAGGCTGCCTGTGTCCATTACAGACACAGGTCCAAACCAGTTATAAATTTCCACTTCCTTACTCAGTTGTCCAAGTTACACTTGAATTAGATTAAGAAGGAGCTCTGCTTCACATGAATGGGGAGCCTGTTCCAGAGAATGGGTAGTATCTAGGATACATACCCGTCTCTCCAGTAGGTCCTATTTATATCACAGGCAAGGCGTAAGTATTTAGAATGGGTAATTCTGGTGCTGCTTGTTTTGTGTATATGCAGAAGGTCCATTTGGGTGGAGTCTGACAATGCCTCAACAGCCTGTAGGAGACAGAATACAGGGATAGGGCCTTGAGGTGGTCTGCATAGGACATGTTACTTATGCCCTGTATTCTTTTAGCGAGGAATCTCTGTGGATGTTTCAGTTGTTGGAGGTACCTGGTTAGGTACATACCTAAAGATGCACTGTACTCAATGATAGGTTTGAAGAATCACATACATTAAAACAATGACCTTCTTGTACTCAGATGCCATACCTTTGTTTATAAGTTGCACATCATAGAATGATTTCCTCACTACTGTAGACACCTAATGGTCAAAGGCTAGATTACTGCCTATGTGTGTCCCCAAGTCCCTGACTACTGAGTCAGCTCTGAGAGGTGTGTTGTCAATATGGTAGTTACCAGAGGTGGATGACTTCCAGAAGGATGTTATTATGCATTTCTTGGAATTTAGTTTTAGTCCATGGACTGACACCAGTTATTTGTCTGTGTCAGCCCTTCCTGGAGAACACATGTGTCAATGGAGGATTCTATGACTGCTCCTAGTTTGCAATTTTCAGCAAATTTAGTCAGCCAGAGGCCTTTTACATTGGTCTGGACTTCAGAGAAGTAAATGCCAAAAAGGAATAGTCCCATAACTGATCCCTGTGGGACTCTGCTTGCAACTGGGCTCTCTGCAGAGGTGGATTCCCCAGTTCTATCTTCTTGGGTCCTGTCTGTGAGCCAGTTGGCTATCTACTTGGTGACATAAGGGTTTATACCTAACCTCTTGAGTTTGTCAATAATGCCCAAGTGGGGTATTCTGTCAAATGCCTTGGCCAGGTCAAGGTAAGCAGTGTGAATCATGTTGCTCTCATCCATTCCTTTGGTGACCTTCCCAAAGAAGTCCACCAGGATGAGTAAACATGACCTGCCTTTGATGAAACCAAACTGGGTTGAGACTATTGTCTGGAGGTTTCCTGTGTCATTATTGATCATTTCCATGATAATCCTTTCCATAGCTTTGCATATGAGACTAGCGAGACATATGGGTCTGCAGTTTCCAGGGTCTGTAGATGGCCCACTTTTGTGCAGAGGAATGGCTGTTGCTGTTCTACATTAGTAAGGCACTAAGCCTGTTTGGAGGCTACAGTTAAATAGCAATTCCAGAGGTCCTGATAGGTCACGCTTCACACAACTGAGAAGCCATCCTGAGATATTGTCTGGGTCCAATGACGAAGCATTCTTGACCTTAGAGAGAACATTAAGGACCTGTTCCCTTGTGATAGTAGGGGAAGTTTTTTTTGATGGTGTTTTCTGAGGGGATGTTGAGGGGGAGAGAGGAGTAAAGTTGGAGGTGAATTTGTTCGCCAGTATGTTTGCTATATCTTCTGGCTCAGGATAGGTGACTCCATTAATAATGACCTCCACACACAATTATGTATTGCCTTTGAGGTTGTGGATATAGCTAAAGAATGCCTTGTGGTTGCCCATAGCAAGGGAGGCCAAATGCATTTCAAATTTGGCTTCAGCATACTTTGTTTGTCCTCTGAGTTGTTTTGTTTGGTTTGATGAGAGTGCTTTTATCTCACTGAGTGCTACAACTCCTAATTTTTGCCATGAATTTCTTTGTTTTGTTATACAGACTACTGATGCTGTGATTCCACCAGGGTGGCTTATTTTTTGAGTTAGTTCTGTACTTCTTCCTGGTGGGTACAGCTGGTTCTATGCAGTTATTAATATGCTTGTATAGGGCTTCTGTGCAAATTTCTGCTTAGGCAAGTATGTTCTCAGGGTTTTTGGGGGTACTGAAATTTTACCAGGTTATCGCTTAATAATAATAAGTTAACCTTAGGGTAGTTCCTGAATATTCCAGGATTAGCTGGGGTTACAGGTTTTATTTTTACAAAGAAAAAACAGATGAATGACAAAGTACCTATGGAAAAAATCCAAAACTATAAAAGCAAAACTCCAAAGGAAACACCACGGCTAAAGTAGCAAAGGTTTAATGAAGAAAGGTTAGCACTTCCGCATTCATTCACTGAACGCTTCTTCAGACAATAAAAACATACTAACACACATTTCTTAAATACAACATTAGACCCAATGACACCACTTTGCCAGTTAACTAATAAAAAATTTTTAAACCTATAGAGAACAATAGTAGTGTGCTTTTGTAGATTCATAAAATCACTACCAAAATGTTAAAACATCATAAAAAATTATCAAAAATCATAAAAACATATCACTGAGCAATAATAGAAATATGCCAAAGTAGTCAAAAAACTGTTAATGTTGCAAAGGTTTAGCAGCTAAAAAGGGTTTTGGGGAGACTTTATCATTAAGGCCATAGCCCCTATCAGCCTGTAACCTGATAATCCATTTAATTTCACCTTGTTTTATCAGATTCCTGAGATTCCCCCAATCTAAGATTCTTATTGATTTTCTCTATAACTAAAAACGTAAAACTGTGGGAAAGATTATTATGTAATACATATTGCGCTAATGCATTTGTCTCATCTTCCTTATTTATTGCATAAATATGCTTCCTGACTCTCTCACGCAGGGTCCTATTAGTTTTGCCTACATAAAAACAGACACATTTACTGCAAGTAGCTAAATAGACTAAATTCTGTGATTTGCAGTCAGCATAATGGTCGAATCCATAAATTATATGTGTAGTAGGATGGTCAGATATGTTACTATTCAACATGTAGGTACAATGATTACAATTCCAGCATGAGAATGTCCCTTTCCAATCAGACTGTACTTCATTCCAATTGTTCTTCTCTAGCACAACAATCTTTTCAAAGATTAAGTATTCTTATAAGAGTATTTAGGACTGGTACCTATGATAGCACAAATTCTATCATCAGCTGTCAAAATTCCCCAGTTTCTAGTAATGATATAATTTCCTATTATTGTCAAAATAGGAGATAACCATCCTGACACTTTGACCATAGTGGTGTTCAGGTCTATCTAACGCTCTTGCGGCATTATTATCTCTCTTAAAGAAAGGTTTCCCTTTTTCAGCTTTATTAATAACATCCATAGCACTTAATAGAGCACTCTCCTCTTTCTTATATCCTTTCTGTACAAAATCACCTTTTAGTTTCTCTAAAGCTCCTACACATACATCATCTGATGTGGTCAATCTAGAGACCCGCAATCCTTGACCTTGTACAATGTTCCTATAAATATGTTTAGGATGCATGCTAACTCAATTTAAAAGGTTGTTCTTCCTACACTTCTTCCTAAACAGTCCTGTCTCTATTTTATCACCTTCTTTCCAGATGCTGACATCCAGAAAATTAATGGTCTCATGAGACTTATGGGCAACAAACTCCAAAAAATCAGTACTTGAATTGATATTAATGAAAAAAGCATCAAAATCTCCCACAGTACCATCCCAAACCATAAAAACATCTGGATGTTTGCTTTTATGGTTTTATTTTTTACTTCAAAGGAGACCAGTTTGTGGTCTGACTTTACCAGAGAAGACATAACACTGGGGGTGTGCAGCACTGTCTCATATTAGTGAGGACCAGATCGAATATGTTTGCACCTCTGGTCAGTACATTGACAGTCTGACCAGTTTGTGCTTATAAAATCCAAAAATCTCTGTGCCTGCATGTTTGGTGTTGTATATGATTCCCAGTTAATAATGGAGTAATTAAAGTTGCCCATGAATATGGTTTTGAGTTGGATGATGAACGTTTCCAGTAAGTTTAAATACATGTTATGGGTTTCCTGGGTTATAGAGGGGGACCTATAACTTGCAAGGAAGTAGTATGCGATTTTGCCTATGAACGTGGAGAAGCTCAAGTACATTGTCATGTTTGACCAGCTGTGAGGTATATTTATTTGTGATGTAAATTGAGGCACCTCCACCATTAGTCCCTATCTGTGTAGTAGCTGGTCTAATGTGTGGAAAGCATTATAGCTGTGTACTGCCAGTGTGCTCACCATGGCTTTAAACTATGTCTCAGTGACCGCAGAGACGTCAACATTCTCTAGGGCAAGGAGAGCTTGTAGGGAGTAGAGTTTTTTGTTTAGACTCCTACCACTGAGCAGTAACGATTTTTCATCTTCCAAGCAGCATTATAAAAATGGGACAGCCACAGAAAAATGATACGGATTTTGCCATTAGATTGTATAGGCCAGTGCTGTAAAATTGAATACCATCCTTTATTTTATTTTTAACCATTCAATTCATTTAAACTTTAGTCCTATTGGAGCCACCAATAACTATGCATTAATCTTACCCTTTAATTAGTCGATTTTACTTTGGCTAATTACAGATGTAGTTAAGGGACATAATTGTAGGCATTACACTTACATGGGTTGGCATTTGTTGTTCTAACATTGAATGCACTAATCTATTTTTACTGAAAAAACTCAACCTACCTCTAGAATACATCTTAGTCCCTAAGCAGTGCATATGATCTAGGAAACATTTATTTTATTTATTTATTTATTTTATTTTACATTTGTTGACCGGGCTAGTCTAACTGGATAAATGTCCATTTTCAGTAGAGGCCCGGGGAGAAAAGCTCCAAGCATGAACACTAACAAAGTTAACAATATATAACAAAGACATGTATAATAACAGTACACAGGTACAATTGACTAAAGACATTATGTTAAAAGATTAAACTAAGTAAAAAATAACAAGTACACTAAGCACAAGCTGGGTATGGGCAAACAGAGTCAGGTCCTTACATTTATCCTATTACTATGAGGAAAAAAAGAGAAATCAGTAGATTTGGAGGTATAGGTTAGGGGAGAGGGGAAGGGGTATGAACAGGAGGGGAAAAGTTTCAGTCTGGGTTAGCACAAGGACAAAGCCACTGAGTTTTAAGATGTTCTTTAATGTGCTTTTTGAATAGAGAAGTAGAAGCTAGAGTAGAAAGTTCAGGAGGGAGCTGATTCCAGTTTTTACCTATAGTGTTTGAGAAAAGTGAGTCACCAGCTTTGTTGTTAGATTTAACTGAGGAGACCAGGAGTTTATTAGCAGAACGTAGTGTAGCTAGGTTTTTAAATGGTGTAATCAGATTAGTGAGGATAGGGGTGTTATTGGGGTGGTATAGGATCTTTTGAGTGATAAGTAACTGTTGACAGAGTATATGGTTCTGCAATTCTAGCTATCCTAGTTGTTTAAGGTTAAAGCAATGGTGAGTTTGAAATGGAGAGCTTGTGATAAATCTAGCTATGCTATTATAACAGGTAGAAAGTTTTGAGATATTATTTTTAGATAGGTTTGTATATATATAGCCGAGGCATAGAAAAGGGTAGAAATTAGGTGGGTTTGGGCAATAGTTTTCCTGGCTGTGGGGATAAGGAAGGGTTTAATTCTATAGAGGGTTCCATGTTTTTTGTTAACAGTCTTTATGGTGGAGTTAATATGGTCATCATAGTTAAGACGGTTATCAATTGTAACACCTAGTAGGCGGGTGGTAGTATCAGGGGTTATGTTTGTAGCATTGTTAGAGGTAATAGAGAAGAATGGAGTGGGTGATTTATGAGATGGAGTAAAAAGCAGTAGTTTTGTTTTTTTGGGATTAAGCAGGAGGCAGTGTTGCATAAACCAGTTTTCTACATTTTGGAAAACAGTTTGGGTTAGGAACTGGAGGGAGGCTATGTTCTTAGCAGTATAGATTAAGGTTGAGTCATCTGCATATTGGATGCAGGTGGCTTGAGGTATGTTCATATGGAGGTCGTTGATAAATATGGAAAAAAGAAGGGGACCTGAGATAGAGCCTTGTGGGACTCCAATATTTACTGGAAGTAATGAAGACAGTTTGTTATCCCAAAGTACTGCTTGCTGTCTGTTTAGAAGATAACACCTAAACCATTGTAATGCTAGTGGATCAAGAGAATGATACTTTAGTTTATGTAGAAGTAAGTTATGGTTAACCATATCAAAGGCTTTTGACAGGTCTATAAATAGCGCAGAGGAAAAGGAGTTAATGTTACGATTTTTATTTATAGAGTCAGTGAAGGATAGAAGGGCAGTTGTTGCGCTGTGGAATGGTCTAAAGCCATGGTGGCAGTTGGCTAGTAGATTATTTTGTAGTAAGTGGTTGAGTAGTTGTTTGTGAATACATTTTTCCATTATCTTGGCTAATGGGGAGAGTAAGGCAATAGGTCTATAGTTAGAAAGCTCTATAGAAGATTCACCTTTATGTAGAGGGATGATATGGGATACTTTCCATATGATAGGGATTTTGCCTTCAGAGATAGTTCTGTTAATAAGGATAGATATGGGGTAGTCTATAGCTTTTGCAGCACTTTGTAGGTATTCAGATGGGAGATGGTCGGCAGAAGGGGTGCACGGTTTCAGTTTTTTAAGTAGCTTGTAGATAAGAGATGTAGGAACAGGGTGTATATGAAAGGTAGGAGGTGAAGTCTTGGAGGTATTAGGTGGGAAGGCAGTAGTTGGAGGAAGAGAATTCACTAGGGATTGAATGGCTTCTGTAAAGTAGTTATTAAAGGCATCAGGGATCAGGTTGGAATTATTATGGTTGAAACCTAATGGGGCATGAGTAGTAGAGTGTCCTGGCTGAAGAAGTTTGTTTAACCCTGACCAAAATTTTTGTGGAGTTTGTTGAGTGGATTGTTGGAGGTGAAGGTAGAAGTCTTTTTTGTCTCTAAGAGTGTCCTTCTTGGTGGCATTTCTTAATTGTTTAAAGAGGAGGTGGTCAGATGGGCATTTGGTAGCCCTCCATTTAGCCCATATTTTGTTTCTAAGGAGCATTTTTGCTTAGTTTGTTTAGTAAGTCATGGGGAAGATTTGTTTTTTATTCTAGTGGATTGGTAAGGTGCGTGGTAGTCTAGTATTTGAAGAAAGTTAGTGTTGAAGTAGGTCACAGCCTCATCAAGTTCAAGATGGGTCAGTGGTGACCAGTCACATGCTTGCAAATCGTTAAGGAAACTATCTGGGTTAAAGAATTTTTTTGAGCGGGAAGTTTTGAGATTATGAGTAGTTGGGATAGAAGTTTTTGTCTGATTATGTAAGTGAGCATATGGTCACTGATATTGTCGGGAAGGGTTCCTGGAGTATAATTGCTAGGGTGGTTATTAATAAGGATCCAGTCAAGAGTAGATTCTTTCCTGTTAGGTTTGTGGATTCTAGTAGGAGTGGTTATTAGTTGAGTGAATCCAAAGAGATTTAAGTGGTTAGTAGGGTTCAGGGAATTACAGGTAAGCCAGTCTATGTTGAAGTCACCCAGTACAATGGTCTCCTGTGGTAGTTGGGTAGAGAGGTAATTAAGTATGTTTTTGAGAATAGTAGTATTTTTACCAGGGGGAAGATACATCAAATTAGGTAGATAGATTTGGAGTTGTTTATTTGGAGTTTGGTAGACAACATTTCAAATTTGGCATCTAATGATGGTAGTTCATTAAAGAGGGAAACCTGGAGATTAGATTTATAGAGAATGGCTATGCCTCCACCTTTTTTGGTTTTGTGGTCACATCTAAGGATATTATAACCTGGAGGGGTAATTTCCCGGTCTAGGGTAGTAGGTTTTAGCCAGGTTTCTGTAAGACATAGAATATCAAATGAGTGTAAATCCAGGAGTGCGTGCAGGTGGGAAATTTTATTGTTGATACTTCTAATATTAATGTGGGCTATCAGAAGGTAATTAGGTGCTTTAGCTAGTATAGAATGTTTAGGTAAAGTTACATTATCAAGGCTATTGTTATTGTCATTGTTGGGACCAGGGTTTGGATGAATATCCCCGTGTAAGTAGAGGAGATATTGGAGATAATGTGGGAATTTAAAGATTTTGTGGGAATTGTTAAGAATTTTTTTGATAGAGAAGTACGTCACATGAGTTGTTCTGTGATATTTTGGTAGTATATAATTTGAGGTAGAGGTGATGTTACTGTGGTTAAGGGTGAAGATGAAAGAAGATGATAAAGTTTGTTGGAAATGTTGGTTTTGTTCAAGTAGAGTAAGATTTCCAAAGAAGGTGAGAGAATAAGGTATGGTCAGTGAGGCTATTGTGGTAGTTAAAAGTAACATGTGTGTGAAATTAGTTGTGAGAGTTGGGGCCATGGTGGTGAGTAGATGTAGGTGAGTTTAGCTTGTGTGAGTTGGTGAGGTTGAAAAAAAAGATGAGGTTGTTTTAGGAGAATGAGGGAGGTTTATAATATACAAGAAATAAATTAATGGAGGTTGAAAAGGAGGTGGAATGGGAGGTAGTTAGTGTAGAGGATGGTAAGGATAGGTAAGATAGGAGTAGTTCACGTGAGTGGTAATGTGAACTAATTAGATAAGAAAGAGATAGGGGAGTGGCTTAGTGATGTGGAGCTGTGTGATTGGTTAAGAAAAAAGGGGAGTGATTAAGTGAGTTATATGGCTAGGACCACTGAGGGTGGGTGGGAATTGGGAGTAGGGTAGGGTAGGGGAGCAGAGTGAGCCCGTAGGGCGAACGAAGCAGGGCAGACCCAGGTAAGGTGAAAGCAGTGAGAAGAAACAATCAGTAAGGTGGAAGGTAAGATCAAGAGGCAGTAAGTCAAAAGGCAGAAGTTGAGAGTCTAAGGAAGGGGGAAGTAGAATAGAGGGGAAACCTGGGAGAGTAAGGGTTAACCTAGGAGTAGTAGAGGTGGAGAGGAGGGTTAGGTAAAGGGTTTATAAGGACTATGGAAGGAGAACATACTGCAGGAAATACTAATTTAATTTCTTGCAAAAGATATCCTAAGTATTCAATGCATGTGGTTTACTCAAATTAATTTCAATCTTGGAACATGAGACAAACTCATTAACACTTTTACTAATCACAAAATATGACGGTTTAGGGATAGTGACCACATTACTGTCTGAAAAAAAAATGTGGTAATATATAAAACAATGGGCAAAATTTCTCCAAATAAAGATGCAAGTGTTTCCATGGTTAAGAAAATAAGAGAGTAGAGAAGTAACACCAGCATTTTGAATGAGTAGACCTTTTTTTTTTTTTTTTTGTGAAATCCATTTAGCCAGAAGGTTGACAGCATAAAAATTATGATATGTGTGTTTTAAGGCAAGCTTCACGGACTGAGGGATTCCCATCACACTGATCACATGAAATAAATAAGATTAGTCAACCTACTGAATGCCTTTTCAGCATCTTAACTAACAGAAGATGTTTCTGATTAGCACAGTCAGTGATTTCTGAAGCTTTTCTCACACAAGTTTTTGTATACGTGATAGATATGAACCCAGCTTGGTCAAGATACACTTACATATCTAATACCAGTATTAGACATTTTGCCCACAAAGGCATATACATTTTAGAATTAATATTTAAAAGTGAAATGTGTAAGCCACTCTATTGGCATAGAAGGATACCCAGGTGACTTGGGTTTGATTAGTGGCTTTGGCGACTGATGGAAGTGGCTGGGAGGATGGGATTCACCATCCCAATGTGTGGGCCTCTGTTGTGTCAATCTCTGGTGGTGGCTGGGGAAGACACATTGGTAGGTATGCCTAAAGAGGGGTACAGTGTGGAGACATAGCTGAGCTGCTACGAAGGCAGGGTGATATGCCTCACATCTCCATTACACACCTGCCCCCCCAAGGCATACCACTAGGTCTGCAAAAGGAAGTGGAAAAATTAGTAGGTCATATATAATTCCCCAGACAGATGCGCAGACATGTGGATCCCCCAAATGCCTAGTTCCACAAACAGCCCCAGCAATATCAGATTAAGTCTGAGGGGACAGAGAAGATAACTGGTAAGACCCAGACTGGACAAGTACTAGGATGCTGAGTGGGGTACCCTGTATGACAGTGGAGGGACCAAAAAAAATAATGAACTGTGAAAATCTATGTCTGGTTTTAGACCCATAGTTATAAGAGCTCCTTCCATGAATTAGGTAGTAAATTGGGAGGGAGTGTTTGCTTTTTTCTAAATGAAAACTAAATATCTGTTTAGAAAGCAGTTTTGTATTGGAAGAAATGTCTAAAACTCTGAGTCCTAAACCGTCTATTCCTTAATTAACTTCTGAGGCAATATTTTGAAGAAATTATCAGGAGTCCTCCTGTTTGTCACCAAATAGGGGATCAATGCATAGAATGTTAAACCTAAAAAACTGCCGGCATCTTGACATAGCAGCTACATTCAGAGGAAAGCAAAAAAGTAACTGTTGTGTTTTCCTCACTTTCTTTCTCCTCTGAGTTTGTGGAGTCTTTGAGTTGATATTGATATAGTTTGGGTTATATAGGCTTGCCTCCACATCAGGAAGTACAGAGACCCCTGCAAAAAAAAAAAAAAAAAAAAAAAAAAAAAAAAGTTTCTTGTGTTTTACAACTTTGGGGGTCACTGTTCTGGCTAACAACCTCCCAAGGTTTAGACATTTTGGACGTGAATAAAAGTTTTGATTAAACAAGATGTGATTATTCCCAGTATACCCATATTATCAATATAATGCAAAGTGTCATTGCTACATGTATGTAGGATGGAGTCATGCTGTTTAATAAATTGATTAATGACTTCTGAATCAGTGAATAACTTATTTTTAGATGTTAGATAACTCAAGAAGTCCCTGTTAATTCGCAACAGGAAGACCTTGGGCTGACACGTAAGCTGGTCGGACAGCTTACTGAGTTGATCAATCTGCTCACGCCGGTAGCTTCATCTTTACTGGCAGTACAAAATTCGAACAACGAAAATGGTGCTTTCGATAGTGAATGTGGAGTGTTTATTTTTTCGTGCCAGTTTGCTCTATGTGCTTTGTGGAACTTTACACAATAAATTCGTGGTGAGCCAACTAATCTTCCTGGATTTCTATACCTTTTGGATTTTGAGTTGAGTGGCGCTTTGTACTACTTGTTTTTGGAGTTTTTTACTTTGCGCTATGGAGATACAGGAAGTCCCTGTTAATTCGCAACAGGAAGACCTTGGGCTGACACGTAAGCTGGTCGGACAGCTTACTGAGTTGATCAATCTGCTCACGCCGGTAGCTTCATCTTTACTGGCAGTACAAAATTCGAACAACGGAAATGGTGCTTTCGATAGTGAATGTGGAGTGTTTATTTTTTCGTGCCAGTTTGCTCTATGTGCTTTGTGGAACTTTACACAATAAATTCGTGGTGAGCCAACAAATCTTCCTGGATTTCTATATCTTTTGGATTTTGAGTTGAGTGGCGCTTTGTACTACTTGTTTTTGGAGTTTTTGACTTTGCGCTATGGAGATACAGGAAGTCCCTGTTAATTCGCAACAGGAAGACCTTGGGCTGACACGTAAGCTGGTCGGACAGCTTACTGAGTTGATCAATCTGCTCACGCCGGTAGCTTCATCTTTACTGGCAGTACAAAATTCGAACAACGGAAATGGTGCTTTTGATAGTGAATGTGGAGTGTTTATTTTTTCGTGCCAGTTTGCTCTATGTGCTTTGTGGAACTTTACACAATAAATTCATGGTGAGCCAACAAATCTTCCTGGATTTCTATATCTTTTGGATTTTGAGTTGAGTGGCGCTTTGTACTACTTGTTTTGGAGTTTTTGACTTTGCGCTATGGAGATACAGGAAGTCCCTGTTAATTCGCAACAGGAAGACCTTGGGCTGACACGTAAGCTGGTCGGACAGCTTACTGAGTTGATCAATCTGCTCACGCCGGTAGCTTCATCTTTACTGGCAGTACAAAATTCGAACAACGGAAATGGTGCTTTTGATAGTGAATGTGGAGTGTTTATTTTTTCGTGCCAGTTTGCTCTATGTGCTTTGTGGAACTTTACACAATAAATTCATGGTGAGCCAACAAATCTTCCTGGATTTCTATATCTTTTGGATTTTGAGTTGAGTGGCGCTTTGTACTACTTGTTTTTGGAGTTTTTGACTTTGCACTATGGAGATACAGGAAATCCCTGTTAATTCGCAACAGGAAGACCTTGGGCTGACACGTAAGCTGGTCGGACAGCTTACTGAGTTGATCAATCTGCTCACGCCGGTAGCTTCATCTTTACTGGCAGTACAAAATTCGAACAACGGAAATGGTGCTTTCGATAGTGAATGTGGAGTGTTTATTTTTTCGTGCCAGTTTGCTCTATGTGCTTTGTGGAACTTTACACAATAAATTTGTGGTGAGCCAACAAATCTTCCTGGATTTCTATATCTTTTGGATTTTTAATCTTTATATACATACAAATACATTCATATATTTCAGGCATGAATACTAATACCCTTCTAGCCTGACAAAAATACCACAAAAACGATCCACATAAAAACTGTTCAAGTTTTCAAAAAATATATAAATTATTGCTTGATGTAATATAATTTTGTAATTTATTCCTGGTATCAGCTACTCTTTCATTCTTAGATAACTAACTGCACAGGTTGTCCAATGCTTCTCTGCTACTCTTTGATAACCCCAACCATTCACAGATGTATACATGCCCTATATACCTGAGTAAAATCTCTTCTTAAATCTGTATGAGATGCTGTACAAGTTGAGATATTTTAATGTTTCATAACAACTTAAGCTTTCACATCCATGGATGCCCTTGGTATATTTATTCTGTACTCTTTCCAGTTGTATCATGCTGTGTTTATAGCATTTCCATATTTTTATTATTACATTCTCAGGTTTATGTCAATGTAATTAACAAACGATTTTATCATTTATCATTCCCTAGACTTTATAAATATTTTATACAGCCTATAGCTTTGTAACTAACATTAGCCAATTGGTTGACATGTTCTGAAAAACTCAAAGATAGATCTGCCCATATTCCTGGTCCTTAAATGAATCCACAGTTTCAATCACTGTTTTTTGAATTAAATATTCTCCCATCAATGTATATCATTGTATTATTCTCCTGTGCCCAGCAAGTCAATTTACCCAAGTTCTCTTGCAGACATGAACTAGGCATAGCAGATGTAATCAGTTTTCCCATTTTCAAGTCATCTGTATACCGACAGTAGAACTCCTTAGATGAAAAAGAAAAATCAGAAATATACAACTTAAACAAGTACCAACACAAGACAGAGCACCAAGGGATACCCAGACTGTAACCTACAGTTTCAGTTGTCCAATTGTATTATGATACTTGCCATCTCCTATTTGTAAGCCATGCAGCTATCCTTCTAATCAGGATTACCTTGCTCTGATTTATAGATACGGGTTTGTATGGCCCTATCAAAGGATGAAGATTAGTCTATATAAATTACATCACAACACACTTTCTTATTTATAACCACTATTACACTATCACTGGTAGTTATAGATGCATTTTCAACATATATATTCTAAAATATGGTTTCAAGTCCCAACATTTCCAGTTCTGACAATAATTTATCCAAAAATAATCTCCTTTATTTTTCCACTATAAGGACACAGACTAATGGGGCTAAATAATTCAGTTTGCGTTTGATATTTTAAATATGATCTAATGTAATCTAAATGTCTGAATTTACCTTGGTGTTACTAGTGCAAACTTCCTCCTCTTTATGGAACTAAACTGTTTTACATAACATTTAGTAAATATACCCACAATATGTTGTGTTTAAGAATATATTTTAGAATCTATACAACATAGTTTATTGTTTTTTATAGTTTTACTTCTTCTACATTTTATATATCAGTACAATGATTTCCTTCTATACTCAATATCTATCTATATATTTTCTTCAAAAATATCTTCTCTTATTTCAATCTTTAGTTTGTCTTTTCAATAAATTAATTACAGTTTTCAAAGCAATAGTTTGAACTTGTTTCCATTTCTTATATGCTTTTAACTCTCATCTCAGTTAAGTATCTTGATCTCATTGCAATATATCCTCATAACCAAGTGTGCCTAGATCCTGATACTAACAATTTTTATTTTGCATTAAAACAATTCCCTTTCAAAACTTACCATATTCCTTCTGCCATATTTTCACTGAATGTATCAATCCACTTCCTTTTTCCAGAATGTCCATTTTGTTTCCATATAGTCTCTTATTAATCATCTGTGCATTCATGTATGTTTCAGTTTGGCAGAATTGTCTAGCATTAGTTTAATCTTTATAATCCCATGCTCACTGTGCATCAAAGGTGGTAAAACTTGACATGAAATAACAAATATCTGCTTAGGAACTTAAACATTACCCGTTATCTGTAGTTAGCTGAAGTGTTTGTGTGGGCTGCATTGCTCTGAATATCACTCATCTCTGCATTTAATTTTGATTTGAAGTTGTTTTTTTAAGATTTGGTCACTTCTATTTTGTATCTTATTCTAGTATTACTTTTGTTTTGTTTTAAGTTTTCTGCTCTGTTGGAGTTTTAAGAGTTCTTGGCAGGGGTCAGTTAAAAAAAAGTTACCAAAGAATTCCTTTGTAAACTGTGAATAACATCAGTTAATTAGTGGGAGGTGCTGAGAGACAGTATTGCTCTTTTATTTAGTAATATCTGTAGTTATCTGTAGTATTTGTGTGGTCTGCATTGCTCTGAGTATCACTCATCTCTGCATTTAATTTTGATCTGTAGCTCTTTATTTAAGGTTTGATCACTTCTATTTAGTATCTTATTCCTAGTGTTACATTTGTTTTGTTTTAAGTTTTCTGTTCTGTTTGAGTTTTAAGAGTTCCCACTCCCGCCCAGTCCTTGTTGTTTTCTTAAATTTGGCGGCTTTTGAGTTGGCCACCCCTACTATAAATATAATTTTGGACACTCCTCCCAGTCCCATCTCATCAGCTTATTCTATTGAGTAGAGAGAGATCATTTGGGAAGGCCCACCCCCTTAGTTTCTCAACCTTAAATTATTAAGTTTTATCCGTTCCCACTTAACCTAAAAAAACCCTGCAATTTATTCATCTGATTTAACTGTAGTTGTATTTATTCCTACTTTATTACTTTATTTTGCTTTTGCTGCCTGTTCTTAAAAGTACTCAATTGCATTTCTTCTGCTGCATTTATTATTGCTTGTTAGTAGTCTGATTGCATTTTAAGTGTTATTCTTAGCCTTTTGGTTTAAGCACTTGGGCTTCAGGCCAGTTGTTTTACATTAAGAAGGTTGTGGTCTGCACTCTTGTGGCAGGAGAGGTAGCTTACATCCTTCTAAGTTGGGAGTTGCTGGTTGAAGGATTAGTGTCTGTTATTTTAAAAGTGTCTTAGCTCTGGTTTGAGCACTTGGGCTTCAGGCCAGTTATTTTACATTAAAAAGGTTTGTGGTCTCCACTCTTGTGGGAGGAGAGGGTAGATTCTGCCCTTCTGAGCTGGGAATTGCTGGTTAAAGGCTTATTGTGCCTGCTTACCTGAACTATTTCTTTCTGAAATTGGTGCACCTTGTTTGCTGTAGCATAGACTAGATTCAGACCTGCTGAATTTATCTTTGTTTGTATAACTTGAGCAGTAACCCAGGCCATCTTTTTTGGAGAGGGTTCCCCTGCACCCTAGTGGCAGAAATGTGCAGTTAGAACTTGTCTGATTAAAGACTGCTGGAGCAGGGCTTAGTTTTGAGCTTTTTATTGGTTAATTGCTTAATTTGTTTAAATCAGTTTGCTCTTGTTTGCTACTGTTATATTTAAGTGTATATCTGTTCTCCTGTGTTAAAGTGGTTACAGGTTTTGCTGTATTCAGATCTGTTTGTGTGATTCCTGTGTTTCCTGCTACACCATCTTGTGTTGGCCATGGCCTACCTGCACTTAGTGGGAGTAAATGAACTGGTTGG
This sequence comes from Protopterus annectens, assembly GCF_019279795.1. Taxonomy (NCBI): domain Eukaryota; kingdom Metazoa; phylum Chordata; order Ceratodontiformes; family Protopteridae; genus Protopterus; species Protopterus annectens. The sequence continues at coordinate 1,972,649,383 of NC_056741.1, forward strand.
AACTGGTCTGGTATAGGGTGTTGAGCTAAGAGCTCAGGGACAAGGGTTGATTGGTCAATTCCAGTGTTTCTCTTTTACTTTAATTTTTGTGGTATTTAAACCCAGGATTTGCATGGGTTTGCTCATGTTTGCTCATTGTGCACCACCGCTGTGCTGTTTTAACCCTTTGTGAGATATCTCAGTTGCATTTTTTCCCTTACCAGCACTCCTGTGTGAGTGAGACCCTTGCCTGCAGCTACTGTATTGATTTTATCCAACCCTACTCACACCTATAGGTACTCTCCTCAGATAGTACCCACTCTACTATCCCTGACCTATGGTTTTGCCTGCTAGCCTGGTTGATATGGGCACCCTGAGACAGTGTAGCAACTGCCTTATATACACAGACAACCCTCTATTACTACTACCTAGGAACACAATTTGTGAGAGGTGTAATCACATTAAGAACCTAGAATCCTTGCTGTCTCAGTCACAAGACAGTACATCTGGCACTGAGAAGGTTGTCTACACAAACACTACGAACACCACACCTTTAACACCACCCATATATGTACAACACACTCCTACATATGTGGGGGGTTTCAACAATAACATACCTAAACGAAAGAGACCTCTGAAACAAAAACACGCACGCACATCGCAACACACAGCACCAAGCATCACACATACTACACACATCTGTGTCTCACAGCCTCTAAGGCCCAACCACAAACCCAACATACTAGTTATAGGAGACTGTGCCCTCACCAGGCTAGACAAGGAGAAAGCCACAGTAAGTTGCTTGTCAGGTGATAGGATCCGCCATATCATGCATGCAGTCAAGTCTCTTAACAACAGGTACTGTTATGACTCTGTCATAGTCCATGTTGGTGGAATGACTTAAGACATACCTCTCTAGACTGTATGAAGAGAAACATGATTGAGCTTGATGAATATGTGTCCCAGGTGGGTATGTCTCTAGCCTTAAGCATCATCCTACCATCACCCAGAATAATATCTCAATACCAACAGAAAAAGATTGACTTTAACAATTGGTTTAGTTTCTGGTGTTATTCCAAGGGGATCCAGTACCTGACAGCCTGGAAGGACATGACTGACAGATTACGATGCTTTGCCAAAGATGGCCTTCATCTGTCTCCCCTGGGCTTTAGGCTTCTGGCAAAGGCTCTTGCCTTGCCCATAGTGCCTCTTTTAGGCAAAGACATGAGCACAAAATTACCAACATGAAAAATTCTTATAAACAAAATGTAAAGGTCATGCTGCTAAAAGCTAGGAGTCTTAGCATGAAACTGCACTCATTGCAACCATTCCTTGCCCTGGAGGATGCTGACATTTGTGCAGTCACTGAAACCTGGTTCAAAGTTGTGGAGAGCACCTCAATCTTACCAGGTTACTTATCCTAACATACTTTCAGACCCCAAATGGAGGGCTACAAAGCCAAAGGAGGTGGAGTTTCAATATTTATCAAAGATATACACATCTCCTGGCTGGTCAAATGGTGTGACATACAGGAGGCACTCCAAGTGCAGTTAACTGTTGACAAAACACCTATTCAAATAATAGCTAGCTACAGACCCCCAACCATGACTCTGGACACTCACTCCACCTATCTGGGCTGACTTGAATCCATCAAGATTCAACCCTCTACCCTGATTCCGGGTGACTTTAACTACCCAACCATAGAGTGGAAGACCTGTTCTAACCCAAACATGAATGCCCAGAGATTCCTCAACTTTGTCAATACCAATGCATTGGATCAGCAGGTCAACACCCCTATGAGAGGTGAAAGTATCCTGGACCTGGTCCTAACCAAAATGAGTAGCCACTGTAACCCGCATACAGTGTCATCCGTCTTGGTGAGATCTGACCATAAAGTGATCACTTTTGAAGTCACCATCACCCCTGACCCCCCCACACCCCTTTGTCAGGGTCAAACAAAAAAACTTTTCCAAAGCTGACTACAATCTCCTCAGAGCAGGTATAAGCAGCTTTACAGCCACCATCCCTTCAGGTAGAAGTAGCACTAATGTCCAAAACTACACCAAAACACTATATGAGCACCTACATAGCTGTTTGGACTCAGCAATACCTGACAGGACCAAATCATCTTCCTCAAGGAAGAGTAAACCTGTCTGGTGGACAGCAGCAATAAACAAACTCTATAATAAAAGGAAAACAATTGCTGTCCAGAGCCAAAAAGGAGCAGGTGCCAAGTTGGAAGCAATCTCTCCTTTGTCTGAATAAGCAAATAAGTTTACTGGTGAAATCCTCTAAGGCTAACTTTGAGCCCAGATTGTCCACATCCACCAAGGACAATCACAAGGCCTTCTTCATATATGTCCGCATTCTCAAGGCAACACCCAAATCTGCTCTGAACTGGTGGTCAATAACACCACATTCACAAATGCCATAGATATAGCCAACCTGCTGGCAGACAGAGTCAGTGAAAACTTCATCCCCCCTTGGCCCCCCATCAGTAAACCAGGACATCCCCAGCACCTGCCCCCCTCCCCACATCATCAGGGAGCAGGTCATTAATGCCCTCTCAAAGACAAAAAATACAGTCTTCATTGGATCCAATAACATCCCTGGCTGATTCCCACATGAACTCAGGCATGAGCTCTCATCTCCATTAGACACCCTATTGAACCAAAGCCTGAGCACCGGCTTCATCCCAGCTGAATGGAGGACAGCCACTGTCATCATTCTACACAAAGGGGGAGCATCCACTGACCCAGGCAATTATAGGCCCATCAGCATGACAAGCCTGATCTGCAATGCCATGGAACACATTATCATGGACCTTATAAACAAGGATATTGGCAACCTCCAAATGCTTGACCCCACACAGTTTGGTTTTGTCAAAGGGAGATCGTGCCTGTTAAACTTGGTCAGTTTCTTCGAAACAGTCACCAAAGCCATGGATGTGGGGAAGACGGTGCACACTGCCTACCTTGACCTAGCCAAAGCCTTTGACAGTATTCCCCACTCAGGCATAATAAATAAACTCTCCCAGCTAGTCATCAATCTGTATGTTACCAGATGGGTAGCTAACTGGCTCACTGATAGAACCCACTGAAAGTAGGGAAGCCACCTCTTATAGTAGACCCGTAACAAGTGGTGTACCCCAAGAATCAGTCTTGGGGCCTCTACCTTTTGGGATATACATTTCTGAGGTCGAAGCCAAAACCTGTGGTCTGTGGCTGACCAAGTTTGCAGATGAATGCAAGCTGGGTGCTGTCTTAAATTCCCCTAGTGATGTGAACATCCTCCAAGAGGGCCTTACTCAAACTAATGACTGGTGCCAAAAGCATGGTCTCAAACTGAATGCCAAGAAATGCATCATTATCCCCTTTGGGGAAAATGTCATCCCCACTAATTATCACATAAATAACAATGTACTAAGCATCCAATCAGTCATGAGGGACTTGGGCACCCAGGTTGATAGCAACCTGACTTTTGACCACCACGTTGCCTCCGTTGTACTGAAGGCTTTCTACATGACCCACCTCATGAATAAGGGTATTTCTTCTAGGAACAAGGAGGTCATAACATCCCTGTACTCCTCCCTTATCAGACCCATTATCAAGTACAATGCCCCCTTCGGCATGTACCTTGCCAAACACATGCAGCAGTTGGAGAGACCATAGCAGTTCCTGACCAGGAAAATCCAGGGTCTCAAACACCTATCCTATACATATAGGCTAAAAGCCTTGTCTCTCTCCTCAGTATCATATAGACTGCTCAGAGGTGACCTGTGTCTGGCATACAAGGCCATTTCAGACCCAGCCTTGATGGAGTTGCTGCATATTCATAAGACAAACTCCACTCATGCAACCCGCATGCAAGACCTTAACCTGGTCTGTAACATTAATAGAACTTGTTGGCGGAATAGATTTGTGTCCCAAAGACTCCCCCCATCTGTGGAATAGACTCCCTCACCATGTCAAGCAGAGCATCTCTCTAGCCCTCTTTAAGAGGAACATGGATGACTGGATGGGAAACAGAAAATACACCCCTGGGATCCCACCTGTGTCCCTGCTGGACAGGGGACACAGGTGCTGACTTTGAGGAAACATTGGTGAAAATCTTGGCTAGGTGTATAAGGGCCTCTGGACCAACAGCCTTGTATCATCCTTTGAACCTATTATGTTCTGTTTCCAGGTAGGTAGAGTGGAGATAAAAAGTTTACACACCCCTGTTAAAATGCCGGGTTTTTGTTATATAAAAAAATGAGACCACAATAAATAATTTCAAAACTTTTCCCACCTTTAATGTGACCTATGACCTGTATAATTCAATTGAAAAACAAATCTGTTAGGGGGAAAATATGTTGTTGTTGTTGCGTCTTTCGGCTTATCCCGGTTAGGGGTCGCCACAGCGGAACTCCGGTCTGCTAATGTTACGTGCCGAGTTACCAGCCCTGATGCACAACCTATAGTGAAGGCATGCCCATTCATGCATGCCTCCACACAGAAGACGCTCTAGCTGAGAATCGAACATGACAAGGTCTTGCTGTGAGGCAACAACATAAACATACAATAAGCTGGTTACATAAGTGTGCACACCATTAAACTACTACTTTGTTGAAGCACCTTTTGATTTAATTATAGCATTCAGTCTTCTTGAGTACGAGTCTATCAGCATGGCATATCTTGACTTTTCAATATTTGCCCATTCTTCCTTGCAAAAGTGCTCCAAATCTGTCAGATTGTGAGGGCATCTCTTGTGCACAGCGCTCTTCAGGTCACCCCACAGATTTTCCATTGGATTTAGGTCTGAGCTCTGGCTGGGCCATTCCAAAACTTTAATTTTCTTCTGGTGAAGCCATTCTTTTGTTGATTTGGATGAATGCTTGGGGTCATTGTCATGTTGAAAGGTGAAATTCCTCTTCATCTTTAGCTTTCTAGCAGATGCCTGAAGGTTTTGGGCCAAAAGTGACTGGTATTTGGAACAGTTCATAATTCCCTCCACCTTGACTAAAGCCCCAGTTCAAGCTGAAGAAAAGCAACCCCAAGGCACGATACTGCCACCACCATGCTTCACCATGGGGATGGGGTTCTTTTGGTGATGCGAAGTGTTGTTTTTGCACCAAATGTACCTTTTGGAATTGTGGACAAAAAGTTCAACCCTGGTCTCATCAGACCGTAACACATTTTCCCACATGCCTTTGAGAGACCTGATGTATTGTTTTGCAAATTTTAGCTGGGCCTGGATGTTTTTCTGTGTAAGAAAAGGCTTCCATCTTGCAACCCTACCCCATAGCCCAGACATATGGAGAATATGGGAGATTGTTGTCACATGTAATACACAACCAGTACTTGCCAGAAATTCCTGCAGCTCCTTCAGTGTTGCTGTAGGTCTCTTGGCACCCTCCCTGACCAGTTTTCATCTTGTCTTTTCATCAATTTTGAAGGGACATCCAGTTCTTTGTAATGTCACTGTTGTCCCATATTTTCTCCACTTTTTGATGACTGTCTTCACTGTGTTCCATGGTATATCCAATGCTGTGGAAAATTTTTTGTACCCTTCTCCTGACTGATACCTTTCAACAGTGAGATCCCTTTGACGCTTTGTAAGCTCTCTGCAAACCATGGCATTTGCTGTAACAGGCAACTGAGTAAATGTCAGGAAAATCCTACTAGGACAGTTGAACTTTATTTGAGGTTAATCAGTCTCTTTAATCGATGGCAGGTGTGTACCCAAGAAGACTGAATGTTGTAATTAAATCAAAAGGTGATTCAACAAAATATTAGTTTAAGGGTGTTTGCGCACATATGCAACCAGCTTATTGTATGTTTTTTTATTTTTTATATTTTTCCCCAAACAACTTTGTTTTTCAATTGAATTGTACAGGTTATAGGTCACATTAAAGGTGGGAAAGGTTTTGAAATCATTTATTGTGGTCTCATTTTTTTATCACAAAAACCTGGCATTTTAACAGGGGTGTGTAAACTGTTTATATCCACTGTATGTTTACAATCTGCAGCAATTATTGTTTCTGAGCAAACATTGTAAACAATTTCCTTGGTAATCTAGAATCAGTATTATCCCATTATGTCTCTCATAAATTCAAGTGTCTATATACTATCATGTTTCTTCCTTTGTTTCTTACAAAAATGTATGAATTCCTCTAGGTCATTAGACTTGAATTTGATGGTCTGTACAATCCAACAATTGTAACTTATTCCAGGGTTGTCTTTATTGCCATAGTTACAAAATGTGCAGTACTGGTGTTATCATAAAAGATGCAATAATCACAGGTCTCACAATAATCTTTAATCTCTTTTATAGCACATTGTAAAACAAATGCTGCAAGTGTTTCAAACCAGACTCAAGTACCCAACAACTGAAATGAACAAAACACTTCACTTGGCACTGAAATCCATAAGACAATAAAGACCAATCAATTGTTGTAGTTAAAAAGCAACTGAAATGTAACTTTATTAGATTAAGCGCTTTTGTCCACTAAGCCCGTGGACTTAATCAGAATCTAAAATCATTAACTTAAACACTTGTTTTATATAATTAGTTCATCCAATGAAATATTACCCTGTTACATTAGTTAACTTGCGTATTAATTATTTAAAGAAGCAGTTTAAAAGTGTTCATGCACCCATAAGACAGCATAATAAAACCAAATGGCTAAAATGTCTAAGTCTTCAATATAAAAATAATGTATTCAATTCAATGTAAAAATACCAGATGAATAAAAGTATACTGTAAAAAATACAACTTACAAATTACCTAAAATACTACCCATTAACATTTATACTAAAATAATAATTTGTAATTGAGCATGTAATTTGTTTTTGTACCCAAAGCTCTAACTACTTTCTTATTCTTAATGCTAAGACTGGGTTGATGGGGATGTTGTCATTAATACCTGGGGGGGGGTTAGTGGCATTGAGCACATACCTCTCAACTGTACAGATTTTAGCAGAATGTCCAGATTTTTCCTCATATTTTTGGTCCATTTTTAAAAACAATTATGGTTTTCTGGCAAATTAGAGATAAATTATTAAAGATTGAAGTCAGAAAATAATGACAGATGTTTGAGTTTCAGACTTCATGCCATTCAAAAAATGTATGCTAATGCAAAATCTGTTATTCTATCAACTTTGTAAGATCAGTATTTAAAAACTGTCCCTATTTTTGGGCCTTTGTCCCACTTTTATATATGGCTTTGTCCATATTTCTTTCTTTAAGAGGTTGAGAGGTATGATTGAGTAACAATTGAATTTAACCACCTTTTCTTCTAATAAACTTTTAACATTACCCTCCCCCCGGATTAACTACTAAACTATCTAAAATAGCAAATTTAAATGCTTTACACGTCTAACTGACAAATGTCTAAATAAGGCATTATTGGTGCTCTTTCTTTTTATCTGATATTTATGCTCATATATTCTGTTCTTAAGAGCCCTATCGGTCTTCCCGACCTAGAAAACAGAACAGGACATGCATTTGGCTAAATAAATGACATGTTTTGAACCACAATTCCCTTTCTTAAAATATACTTTGGTCTTATTAAAGTTCTCTAACATTAAAAATTCATCTTCAGGTATGTCAGAACAATGGTTGCAACATCCACATTTCTTAGTGTCTCCATTGTTTCCACTAATGTCGAGTCATATTCAGATTTATTTTTTAAGTTAACCCCCATTTTAAACACACAGTTAGGTTTATCCCCTAATAGCTTGTAGACCTCACCATCACCTCTTAGTACATTTCAGCTCTTTACCGCTATGTTTTTGATGTGTTCTACTAAAGGATTATATTCTAACACTAAGGCTCTCGTAAACTCATTCCCTCCTTTGATATTATTGGGGGATTGCAAGCCATCTCCTAACAGTGGTTTGTATTTAATACCCCATTGAGTTTTCACATAATTGGTAACATCCCTAACCATCCACCTGACATTTTGGTACAATGTCTATACTTCTATGAGCTAGGCTTGTAAAGGCTTCAGGGCCATTAACCTAGTACACACCTATGAGCCTATAACAGAAAAAAATCATTTTTATACTGACAGAAGAGTTTGTCAAAATGTGTTTTTAACCATATTTTGCAAACAATAACAATATCAATCTTACATGAAAACAGAATATGTTCCAATAAAAAATATTATTAATGAGTTCACGTTAACAACCCACATAAATCAATCAAATTTTGCTATCTGTGAACCATAAAATTTCTGAACTGGTAATAATCCTGTGTTGTGTTATCAAATAAATATTGTAATATATCTGCTGAAAACATTATTCTCTGTTGTCTTGACAAGTGGACTGTACCCTGTCTAAACATGTGTGCACAAAAATATTCTTGGATATTCTGTACATTACTAGTTTTTTAATATGGGCCATTTTATGTGGGTAGTTACCCTAAAAATCATTTTATTAATATTATAAAACCAGGCAACAAGTTGCTTGCAGTAAAAGGTAAACGCTCCTAATTCAGACGACAGTGTATCATAAATAAATTAACCACAAAAAGGAGCGAAATGGCTTTGCAGTAAAAAATCCAGTTCCCAATGTAAAATAACAAAAACAAAAACAGCAAACCTCTATTTCCAAAGTAAAACAGCTTTTTCAGCTCATAAAAGTAGTATGCTGCAAAGTAAAGCAAGTGTAGCTGGTTCTTCAACCCAAAAAGAATCGCACAAAAGTATAATCCAGACGAGAACTTTAATAGCTAGCTAGAGTTAAGCTTTCACCAAATGGCTTTTTCAAAACTTCAACAACTGCCATTAAAAACAAAGCATTTAAATATACAATGGAAGAAGTTCATTGGTGCACATGACATAGTTAATTGACTTAAACTCTAGTTCATTTACATATATACAGAAATCCTTCTGATATACTTCTTAAATACATTTAAAAAAGCTAAGATAGTTTATTCATCATAATACAGAAGGACATAGTATAAATACACATCTATGACCTAAAACAAATGTAAAATGAGATAGTGAAATGTTATAAAAGTTATAAAACATCCATAGTGTAGCATGAAGAGGGAAAAAAGGGGTAAAATACGATTGATTCAAGTGTAACTATATAAAAATGCTCCATAAAAGTCTATATAAGTCTATATGTGCAACAGGGTTCAGATACATGATAGTACATGAATTAAAAAGTAGTGCAGGTAGGTATGTGTATAAAAAGGGGGGGGGGAGGCAACTAAGTGTGTAAACTAAAAACATTTTGCTTACACAGTAAAAGGTAAAACCTGAACTCCATCAATGACACCAGGAAAATGTCTGCTCAGAGAGGGGGACAATCCATCTCAGTAGACAAAGGTGATGCAAGTGTTTCAAACCAGACTCAAGTATGAAATGAACAAAACACTTCACTTGGCACTGAAATCCATAAGACAATAAAGACCAATCAATTGTTGTAGTTAAACCTGGAATCTATCTTTATTAGATTAATTTGTCCACTAAAGCGGACAATCCATCTCAGTTCATTCATTTTATATAATTAGTTCATCCAATGAAATATTCCACCTCTGAGATTAGGTTCAACTTGTTGTATTTAAAGAAGCAGTTTAAAAGTGTTCATGCAATAAGACAGCATAATAAAACCAAATGGCTAAAATGTCTAAGTCTTCAATATAAAAATAATGTATTCAATTCAATGTAAAAATACCAGATGAATAAAAGTATACTGTAAAATACAACTTACAAATTACCTAAAATACTACCCATTAACATTTATACTAAAATAATAATTTGTAATTGAGCATGTAATTTGTTTTGTAGCTCTATTAATGCTAAGACTGGGTTGATGGATGTTGTCATTAATACTGGGGTTAGTGGCATTGAGCACATACCTCTCAACTGTACAGATTTTAGCAGAATGTCCAGATTTTTCCTCATATTTTGGTCCATTTTAAAACAATTATGGTTTTCAGGAAATTAGAGATAAATTATTAAAGATTGAAGTCAGAAAATAATGACAGATGTTTGAGTTTCAGACTTCATGCCATTCATGCTAATGCATGTTATTCTATCAACTTTGTAAGATCAGTATTTAAAACTGTCCCTATTTTTGGGCCTTTGTTTTTATATATGGCTTTGTCCATATTTCTTTCTTTAAGAGGTTATGATTGAGTAACAATTGAATTTAACCACCTTTCTTCTAATAAACTTTTAACATTATCGGATTAACTACTAAACTATCTAAAATAGCAAATTTAAATGCTTTATAACTGACAAATGTCTAAATAAGGCATTATTGGTGCTCTTTCTTTATCTGATATTTATGCTCATATATTCTGTTCTTAAAATAAATGACATGTTTTGAACCACAATTCCTTTCTTAAAATATACTTTGGTCTTATTAAAGTTCTCTAACATTAAAAATTCATCTTTGTTTCCACTAATGTCAGTCATATTCAGATTTATTTTTAAGTTAACCCCATTTTAACACACAGTTAGGTTTATCCCCTAGCTTGTGACCTCACCATCACCTCTTAGTACATTTCAGCTTTAAATGCTTTGTTTTTGATGTGTTGTTAAAGGATTATATTCTAACACTAAGGCTTTCGTAAACTCATTCCCTCCTTTGATATTATTAAGCCATCTCTGGTTTGTATTATACTTGAGTTTTCACATAATTGGTAACATCCCTAACCATCCACCTGACATTTTGGTACAATGTCTATACTTTTATGAGCTGGAAAGGCTTCAGGGCCATTAACTAAGTACACACTATGAGCCTATAACAGAAAAAAAATAATTTTATACTGAAAGAAGAGTTTGTCAAAATGTGTTTTTAACCATATTTTGCACAATAACAATATCAATCTTTACATGAAAACAAAATATGTCCAATAAAAAATATTATTAATGAGTTCACGTTAACTGGATATTCTGTACATTACTAGTTTTTTAATATGGGCCATTTTATGTGGTTAATTTATTTTATTAATATTGGCCTCACTCTACTTTCCATATGTGATTTCTGAAAACTACTCCCTAACACCCATACCAGATATGGTAGCTAAGAGGGCAGTAAGTTCCCTACTAACACTCAAGTCCATAAAAATAAGATCACTTGATCAAATATAAATAATAACAGATCTATACTTCCTTACATTTGGACATCCTAATGCCCTCCTCACATCCTGTATTTTTGCACCTGGCAGGTATAATTCTGTTTGATGTTCATCATCTTCTTTGCAAATGTGGGATTAATTCTTTTAATCACTGAATCTAAAATTGCCAGAATATAAATTCTGACCTGATCTGAAGGTTCTTCTGCCTCCATAATACCTGCCCTTTCATTGTTATAAAAGAGTTTTCTTCATCACCATTATTAATATTTTAATCTCACTGTTTTCATCAGATACATCACTTGCAGGAAGACATTTCTCATACAGCTGTTTTTGAACTTACACAGCCTGAGCTATGTTGTGAACTTCAGTCTTTCTCCTCTTAAATAGTAAGCAATTTCTTTCAGCTTTTCCCAGTAATGGGTTGCCACAGTGGATCACTGATCCACAGATTGATTGGCAGTGCTGGTTTTACTTTGCCGAATTGCCAGCCCAGTGCCCAACCTTCACAGAAGGAACACACATGCACCTACCTGCATGTCTTTAAAACTCAGTTGACCACAGGGAGGACATGCAGACTCCACACAGAAGGAACTCCAGGCAAGAATCGAACCAGAGAAACTCTTGCTGTGAGGTGACAACGTTAACCACTGCACCACAGTGGCCGACATTCTCCTCTTAAATAGTAATGTTCATTAATCCCTCCAAGTTGAATTTAGATATGTTTCTTTAGCTTTTCCATTTTTTTTCTACTATCTCTGTTGAAATAATGATGTAATTGTACTTGCGAGAGAATGCTTTGTGATTGAATAATGTTATTATTCACTGTAATTCTGGGTATTACATTTCCAAGTAGTGTCCTTTTGTTTAGCATATTTGTCTTAGCATTATAGACATTAGTTAATTTATTTTTCTTCCTAGTTATTATATTTATGAATTGCTTTCTTTCCTTCTGTTATTATTTTCCCCTACATGCTGTGAACCCTCAAACTGTGGTATGCTTGCTTCCTGAATTCCAAAAGTGCCATCTGTAGTATCAGATTTAACAGGGGTTGAGAGGCCTTTAATAGCAGTAGGCACTTCCTTACCTAAATGTGTTATATTTGCACTTTCTCTAATATTATTCATCAGTCTGGTCAGCAACACTTTTCTAAATGGTATTAACTGCATAAGTACAATCATCTTCCGCAAGTACAGATTTACTATCAGTGATAGTAAGTAAACCATCCAACTTTTGACATGTTATCATGTGTTACATTTATGTATATACAGCATTTAGTATGTTGGACAAGACATGTAGGTTCCGAATCAATAATGGCTTACTCATTTAAAGAGTTTTTATTGAGTCTTTATAGCTGTCCTATAACTCCACACATTTCTTTATAAATTGCGGAAACTCTCTTATTTGAGGATTTTATTACCATGCACTACTTCCACATTACAGTGTAACTGCTCATGGTCAAACAAGGGGTTTTTTTTCAAATGAGAAACCCATTCTTTTTGAATAAAGGTTTTAGGTGTAAGTGCTCAAAGCCTTATATCTAGAAGAAAAATAAGGATAGCTTAATTTAATAAACTCAAACAGCAATAGCACAAATTCAGCAGAGTTACAAATCAGTTAAAATATTCCTAACATGTATGTGACACAATGAAAATTACCTAAAATAGTCAATTAGCATAATATACAGTTTTATCGTATCCTATAATATTAAACAGATACAGTAAAAACATTATCTCGGATATTATATGAAATCAGTGACTAAAGTTAAATTATTTAAATTATGAAAATAAATGCATATTTATTTAGTATACATGTATATCTATCACTTTAAATCATTTCATGTAAATTAGGAAACATATATTAAAATTAAATATTAAGTATTATAAGTGTGAACACTTAAAAGACCCAAATAATTTTACAAAAAAAAGTTTTGTTTAAACTTGATTGCTAGATTTTAACTGTAAGAAATATAAAATATAATTTATGATTTCATCTTAGGAATCATATATATTTATACTTTGCTAAATTGCTTAGTGGAATTCCTGCAGTACTTATATTTGTGTAGTAATTTGTTGTCATTATTCCCAGAGAGTTTTATTCTCTCTGAGTCACCTATGGAAATAGACTATGCTAGACTAGAGTGTATTATTAATATAGTAAACATTACTGATAAACCAAGTAAGGCAGAGTATAATTTGATATGAATAATCCTCACTACTTGAAAAAAACAGTCAATGTTATTATTTTTGCAGGCACTGTCAGAAGTAATAGGAACATTTTCAAACCAAAACCCAAAGTACTGTCACATTTTTTTTATTTTTATTTATTTTACATTTGTTGACCGGGCTAGTCTGGCTGGATACATGTCCATTTTCAGCAGAGGCCCGAGGAGAAAATCTCCACTATATACTAGTAACTTACAATACACAAAAAATATGAAAAACATATAAGCAAAAAAGGAACATTTTCATGTAGTAGAGTAACAATGCAGAGGCAGTTTAACAAGAACTAAACAGTAGTGAGGAATCATAATCCCATAACAATTGCAATAGTAGGACTGCTAAAAAATGAGGAGGAGAGAAAAACAATAACAGATAAAGAGTCTATAAATATTTACACTGATAACAAATTAGGATAAAACATGTAGTGCCGGGGCACTAGTTTTAGGATAGAGATTTGCACAGAAGTGATCAGCCTATAGGCTAAGTAAAAGGGGAGATGAAACAGGTTGCAGTGATATATCAAGTATAAGAGAATAGATAGTATAGGAAAAATTAATAAGCAGGTGGGATGCTAGGTACACTACACTAGAGTGATAGAAGTAGTGATAGTGACGCGGACTGTAGAGAGGGATTGTTTGCTGAGCTCAGTCAGGATTAGAGCAGGGACATAGCCAGTGGGATTGAAAATAGTTTCTTAGTTTTTTTTTGAAAAGGTGAGATGAGCCTAAAGAGGTCAGTTCTATGGGAAGTTTATTCCAGTATGAGCCGACAGCATTAGCAAATAAGGAGTCACCTGCTTTATTATGAGATTTGAGAGTAGCTACTAGAAGTTTGCTGGCTGAGCGAAGGGAAGTAAGATTTTTGTATGGGGCAATGAGGTTATTTAGTATGGGTGTATTAGAGGGGTAATGGAGAATTTTATAAATGATGACTAATTGATGTAGGAGAATTAGATTTTGAAGTTCAAGCCAGTTAAGGTTTTTGAGATTAAGACAATGGTGAGTACGAATGGGGAACCTGTAGCAAACCTGGCAATACTATGGTAGGCAGTAGCAAGTTTCTGAAGGTTAGCTTTTGAAATGTTGATAAATGAGGGAGAGGCATACAATAGTGTAGAGATGAGATGAGTTTGGGCAAGAGACACTCTGGTGGTTGCAGTAAGAAAGGGCTTAAGTCTATAGAGGGCACCTATCGTTTATTAACAGCCTTGATGGTTAGATCAATGTGACAGTCAAAGTTTAGTTGATTGTCTATCGTAACGCCTAGTAGTTTAGTGGAACAATCAGGTTTAATAATAGTGCCATTGCCTGACACAATGGAAAAGGAGATAGGGGCAGATTTAAGAGTTGGGGTGAAAAGTAATAATTTGTTTTTTTTGGGATTAAGGAGGAGACAGATTTGTTGGAACCATTTTTCCGCTGCTGAAAAGACATTTTGGGTGGAAGAGTGAAGTTCTTCTGGAGATAAAGAAGAACAGATGAGAGTAGAATCATCAGCATACTGAATACAAGTGGATGTCGGGAGTGAGGTAGACAGGTTATTTATAAATATGGAGAAGAGGAGGGACCTAAGATGGATCCTTGAGGGACACCGATAGTGACTGGGAGCTGAGAGGATAAATGGCTGTCCCAGAGGACTGCTTGTTTTCTATCTTTCAAATAAGAGTCAAACCACTGTACTGCCAAAGAGTCCAGTGAGAGAGATTTCAAAGTTTCCAGGAGAAGTTGATGGTTGACCATATCAAAGGCTTTTGAGAGGTCCAGGAATAAGGCAGAGGAGAAAAGGTTATTATTGCGATTTTTGTTGATGATGTCTGTGAAGGAGAGAAGGGCAGTGGAAGTACTATGGTAGGGCCTAAAACCATGTTGGGAGTCTGAGTAGGCTGTTTTGCAAGAGATGATGTAAGAGTTGATGGTGTATACAACGTTCCATAATTTTAGATAGTGGAGATAGTAGGGCTATAGGCCGGAAATTAGAAAGTTCATTAGTGTTACCTCCTTTATGCAGTGGAATGATATGGGAGACTTTCCAGCAGGATGGAATAGTAGATTCGGTTATTGTTCTGTTAATTAAGATGGAGACTGGGTAAGCTAGTTCTGCTGCTGCTAGTTGCAGATATTCAGCTGGTAGTTTGTCGGCTGAAGGGGTGCATGGTTTGAGTTTAGAGAGTAACTTACGTATGTGGGTTGTGGAGACTGTACTAAATTTGAGAGTGGGGGTGTTATTTTGAGGAGAGGTCTTTTGAAGGGAAGGGAGGGGAGTCATGGTGTTTGCAAGAGAGGTGACAGTTTCAGAGAAGAAGTTGTTGAATGTATTGGCTATTATATTGGGTGGGGTCTGAGCTAAGATAGCTGGTGTAGGTGTTTTGGTATTCCCTGGATGGAGCAGTTTATGTATTCCTGACCAGAATTTTTTGGGGTTGTGATTTTGGTTTTGTTGATATTGAAGGTAATAATTTTTTTTATCGAGATAGGTGAGTTTTTTTGTAGTATTTCTGAGGTGTTTGAAGTTTTGATGGTCAGTTGGGTCTTTAGTGGTTCTCCATTTTGTCCATAGTTTATTCCTAGCTAGCATTGTTTGTTTGGTCTGTTTGGAAAGCCAAGGGGCGGCTTTGGATCCTATTCTAATTAAGCGAGAGGGGGCGTGATGTTGGAGAATTTGTAGGAATGTGTTATTGAAATGGGCAACTGCTTCGTCAAGTGGGAGGTGTTTTAGAGCTGACCAGTTACATTCTTTGAGTTCATTAAGGAAAGTAGGCAGGTTAAAGTTTCTTTTGTTACGTACAGTACGATAAGTAGGTTGTTTGAGATTGTTCTTTTTTTGTTTAGTGATGTAGGTGAGGAGATGGTCGCTGATATTGTCTGGGAGTATTCCGCTTTCATATGAGAGGGGATTGTTGTTGATCAATATCCAGTCTAGGATGGCTTGTTTATTGGTTGATTTGTGAATTCTAGTAGGGGAGTTTATGGTTTGTTGAAAGTTAAAGAGATTGAGGTGAAAGGTAGGTTTGGGAGAGATGCAGGAGTTCCAATCAATATTAAAGTCTCCTAAGATTATGGTTTCTTGAGGAAAGGTACTGGAGACCCAGCTAAGAATATTTTCAAGTGTGTTTAAGTTATTGCCTGGTGGGATATAGGAACATATTATATAAATGGCTTTGCTCTTATTTACTTGGAGTTTGCTACAGAGTATTTCAGCATTGGCTGGGGAGGGAGGCAGGGAGTCAATTAAGGCCACTTGTAGTTGGGATTTGTATAGTAAGGCCACTCCCCCACCCTTTTTTGTTAAGACGATCTTGCCTTAAAGTGCTATAACCAGGAGGAGTAATTTCGTTGTCTTTGGTCCCTGGTTTGAGCCATGTTTCAGTGAGACAGAGGATATCAAATGCATAGAGGTCAATTAAAGCATGGAGTTGTGTGATTTTATTGTTGATGCTACGAATATTTAGGTGTGCTATAGAAAGGGAGTTAGAAGAGAAAGGTGAACTGAAGTTGTTAGCAGTTTGGTTAGAAAGGGTGAGGCTGAGAGGATTGTTGGGGCCAGGGTTGGGGTGGATGTCCCCGTGTAACAGTAAAAGTGTTTGTGAGATTGGAAATATTTTAGAGTTTTTGGAGGGCATTAGATAAAACTTTCTAGTGGTTTGAAACCTGTTATGGTGTAATTTGTGAAAGAGAGGGGGAAGGTAGGGACAGTATGATAGGATATTAGTACAGGTTTGTTCTGCTAGAGGAAGGATAGAGGTTGTGTGTTTAGTTACAGTAGGAGATCTGCTAAGTGTAGAATACTCGTAGGAAGTTAGAATATAGTTTAAAAGAAGGATGTTGAGGAGTAGCAGAAGATAAAGTAGTTTAAGGCTTAAAGGCATATTTTTAGTGAGGTGAGGTTAGCAAGGTTGGAAATTGGAGGAGTAGGATGGTGGAGAGTGGGTTGTGGCAATTAGATAGGAGTATGGAGAGTGGGGTGTGTCAGTAAGATAGGAGTAAAGAGTTAACAAGTGTGAGTGAGGCAGGAAATGAGATAGGATGTGAGTGAATTGGAGGCGTGGCAGAGGAAGTATAAGGGTAGGTACCCAGGGGGTGGGTGGGATATGGGGGTAGGGAGGGGAGCGGAGTGAGCCCGCAGGGCGAATGGAGCGGGAAGAACCAGAGAGGGGACCAGTGGCAGTAAAACAATCAGAAAAGGAGAGAGAAGAACTGTGTCCTGCAGGGTAAGAGTGAATTATAGGGTAAAGTATAGGGAGGACTATGGTGGGTTTGGGGAGATAATATAATTGTATGGTAGCTAAGTGAGTTAGCAGTGTTGGGTGCAGTATATTAATATAGAGGGGTTAAGACTAGGGGATAACAAGGGGCAAAGTTGTACTGTGTGGATAAGGTAAATAATTAGTTTTCTAGTCGATGGGGTGCCACCTAGTGGCCGTGTCCAGGAATAGCAAGAGACAGAGCAAGCAGAGAGCTCACCAAAGTGTTGTGTCAAGGTAGAGGAGAGAGTTGCCTCAAGGCCAGAGATGAAGAAGGAGAGTAAGAGAGGGTCACTTAACTGCTACTAGAGGGGGTGGGGTAGGCTGCTGGTTAACTTGGGAGGGAAGTCAAATCACCCGGAGAGTAAAGATTAAAAAATACAAAAGTAGGACATACTTTTCAAAAAGGACTATTCAGGGTAGAAAGTCTTTATGGGGAGGACGTATAAATCCTATTCAGGACTTTGTTCTTTAATATGGAATCCACGGGGCTTCTTAAGCCTGGGTAAAGTCAGGAACTCAGGTGTACACAGCTGGTAACATATAAGGAAGAGAGAGAAGACAAAATAAGTATATTAAGCAGTCGAGGATGTAGATAACAGACAACCAAAAATAATACCAGACACTCTAAAACAATTGCCATTATAATGTTGTTGCTGACTGCAGTAAAAGAAACTGAAAAACCTGTTGTAATTATAACAGTACTGTGAGAGCAGCAGTCCTTCTTACCTTAGAGCTGCTTGGAGTCTTTGTAATAGAGAATATCTGTCAGTATGTAATTTATATGTATTTATTTGCATATTATCCCACTCAGCCAAATTTGTTGTGCTAGCACATGTTACCAAGCCAGCACAAAATTCCTATTATAGAAAAAAATCAAATAAATCTAGCAGACTTTTTCCATGTAATGTAGTTTCACTGTACTATAGAAGGAAAAAGGCAAACAGTTCAGTAGTAAGTCTAAGTAGAATAGTTCCTTGGTTCACTCAGTGCTGAAATATACAACTCACTTCTGCATGCTACTCAGTGCATAGCTTGTGTGGACTAGATTAATCATGATTGCAACGTTTGTTCCAGAAATAATGCATTGTCATCATCCAGCACTTTATCAAGAGCCTTTTTTTTTTTTTGCACTGGAATTGAAGTAGCGAATCTTTTTTTTTTTTTCTTTTTAGGTTATCAACCAACCTGTGCTTCTAAATGAATGGAGCTTGCCTGAAGTTCAAACCTCTTTGTCACAGGTAAGAAATTTAAAACAAAATTGCTGAAAATAATGTTGCATTTATAATCAAAGTTGCTTTTTCTGTGTTGCATGAGGTATATAAACCACCTGTATCATCCAAATGCAATTTAAACATAGCAAACGATTGCGTGCTTATATAGCTAATTAAGCAGCACTTCTGCTTCTTATATTTCACAGATTGTCAGTTGCCTCTGTAGTGCACAATTGGCTAAGATAATAGATAATAATAAACGTATGCCAGAAATAATCATATTTGGTTTGTATAACTAATTTTTATTCTGATTTCAATGTTCTTATAGGTTCATAGGTTGGTACTGGGCTATCTGCCCGAAGGCATATATTAGCCCAACCACGTTGTGCGGTATTCACCGCCCCTTTAGTAGTTCCCTAGACCCTTGTACTAGCAGCTAGTACCCTTGGCCCCTATCTAGTAGTGCTGTTGGTGTGATCCCCGGTGTGAACTTTCTGTTATCCATCCACTCATCAAGGTTCCTCTTGAAGAGTGATAGTGAGGGGCTCTGTGTTATGTAGATCGGGACCCTGTTCCATAGTAAGGGAAGTCTCTGCGAAAGGAATCTATCCCTCCAGCATGTTCTATTCATTGTTGTGTTGAGGTTTATATCCCTAGAGCGTGTAGCTCGAGTAGATTTGGTTTTGCTAAGATGGAGCATGTTCAACAATTCTGAGTTGGACATAGCTCTGTATGTTAGACAGAGATCGCCTCTGCGAAAGCGGTATACAACAGAGAACAATCATAGCTTTTTCAATTCTGCTGCATAGGGCAACTGTTTGAGGCCAGTAATCCTCTTGATTAGGTACCTTTGTGGTCTCTCCAGCTGCTGGAGATGTCTAGCCAGGTACATTCTAATTGGTGCATTGTACTCAATAATGGGTCTGATGAGGGAAGAGTAGAGGGGCATCATTACATCCTTAGATCTTGATGCGAACACTTTCGTGATCAGATAGGTCACATAGAAGGATTTTCTAACCACTTTGGCAACATGGTTATCAAAGGAAAGCTGACTATCTACTTGGGTCCCTAGATCCCTTATTTCTTCTTCAGATTTCAGGGGATTACCTCCTGTGTTGTAGTTTGCGGGTACTCTGTTTTTTCCAAAGGGGATTACTATGCAATTTGTTGCATTTAGCTTGAGACCATGGCTTTGACACCATGCATCAGTCTCATTTAGGCCCTTCTGGAGGATCTCCATGTCAGCCGGAGACTCTATTATAGCACCCAGTTTGCAGTTGTCCGCAAACTTAGTCAGCCACAGCCCTTCCGTGCTTGCCTGTACTTCTGAGAAGTATATGCCAAACAGGAGGGGCCCCAGGACAGAGCCCTGAGGCACACCACTCATTACTGGTCTGGATTTGGACATAGATCCCACTACTCTTACTTTATGGGATCTGTCTGAGAGCCAGTTTGCGATCCATCTTGTGACATAAGGGTTTATGCCCAGGCTGGTGAGCTTATCAATAATACCTGAATGGGGAATGGTGTCAAATGTTTTAGCAAGGTCAAGGTAAGCCGTGTGTACCTCCTGTCCCTTATCTATAGCCTGAGTAACTGTCTCAAGGAAATCCACCAGGTTCAGGAGGCATGATCTGCTCTTGACGAAGCCGAACTGTGTGGGGTCCAGCGACTGGAGGTTCCCAATCTCTCCATTTATGAGTTCCATAATGATTCACTCCATAGCCTTACAGATCAGACTGGTCAAGCTTATTGGTCAGTAGTTCCCAGGGTAATTTGTGGCCCCACCCTTGTGTAGCGGGACCACCATTGCCGTGCGCCATTCTATGGGCACATATCCTGTGGAGAGGCTGAGACTGAACAGGGTATTAAGATGCAGGGTTAATTCCTTTTGGAGCTCACGTATGATACAGCCTGGGATACCATCTGGTCCCATGGAGGCAGTGTTTTTAGCTTTAGATAGACCCTTGTTAACCAACATATCAGTAATAATTGGACTTACACAATCCCCTAGAATGGTAATAGGCCCTGTAGGTGGTGGGGGGGGGGGTTGCACTGAACCTGTCAGGCAAGATGTTGGCAATGTCAGAAGGGTCAGTGTATTTTGTTCCATTTTGTACTAGCTCAGAACAGACCTGAGCATTGCCATTTAGGTTTTTGATGTAACCATAGAAGGCCTTATGGTTATCCTTGGCATCCTTGGCAACTTTCTTTTCAAAATTAGCTTTAGTTGACTTGATAAGGGCCCTCAATTTCTTACTAATGCTGATCAGGGATGATTTTTCTACTTGAGATTTGGCCTTTTTTTGTATAAGTCTCCTCTTTTTATTGTAAAGTTTGCTTATGGCCGGGGTCCACCAGACTGGTTTCTTCTTGCTTGAGGAAGGAGTCTTGGTTTTATTTGGGATAGCACGGTCCATGCAATCCTGAAGATACATATAGAGTACCTTGTTGTAGGATTCCACATCCGGGATATCATTATCCTTCTGCAAGGGAATAGTGAAGCTTTCCACTTCAGATGCAAGTAGTTTGAAGTTTTCTTTGGAAAGGTTTTTGACTATGGTTTCTTTGATTGGGGGAGGTGGAGGAGTGAGGATGTCCAGGGTTATCAGTTTGTGGTCAGATCTGACCAAGGAGGGGGTGATAATGGGTGTGGTACAATGGGCGCCCATATTTGTGATGATTAAATCCAATATGCTGTCCCCTCTAGTGGGGGAACATACTAGTTGTTCAAGGGCATTTGAATTTATAAATTCTATGAATCTCTGAGCATTCTTGATTGGGACTAATGTGAAGAAGTTTTACTTTTCCAATATTCTCTGACATGGGATAGTATTATACGTCTTTGATAGTTCAAAAATATGTCTAGAGGAAATCCAGCATCCAAAGCCTTAGAAACATTATAATAAAATGTCATATAGACAGAGAGGTAGGGAGGGGACAAGACAGAAATGGACAGAGTGCAACGAAGAGAGGGAAGAGTATGAGTATGAATTAGCTGTCTTAAAGGAAGACAAACCACATGAGCTTAGGCCTGTTTTATTTAATGTAATTTATGAAATCTGTATGTAGTACCCACTTAGCACGGTGTACTAAATTTGAAGACAGATACTAGGAAATGTATTGCATTTCTTATAGACCATTTAAGTCTTCAGACTAACTTAAGTCAATGTTATCTGTGGTTGGATGATAGTTATCTAAATACTAGAAAGAGCTCTTTTATTCACTTCAGAGAAAAGTACTATGCTTGCCCCATTACATTAACAATAATGTATGAAATATAGTCAAAGATTACAAAGATTTGGAAATTATAGTCAATTTTAATTCTGTATGTTTAATACTAATGTCATCCATAAAATGGAAATATTTTAGTAATGCTATATCACAACAACCAGTAGTATGTAATCTCAAATGTGCAACTTTAGTGAGGGCAATAACTTAGTATAATAGACATGTCTCTGTTTAGTAAGCCTACCCTTTTGTTAGTTCTTGAAATGGAGTCCTGGAGAAAAATAAAATATCTGGTCTTGACCTAGAAGGCAGTACTTTATCCTAGATACCACTTGTAGCTGGATATCATTTAGACTGATCCATAGCAAAGGCAAGATGACTTGTATGCTACCTCAGGTGCAGACAGGTGGTATGATTTGTGGTTTCCCAAGGTGCTGATCATTTTGTATTTAGAAGGGCAAGCATTCTGAATATGCATTTAAGCAACTGTGACCATGTTTTCATGGCTACTTAAATACGCAATTGACAGTATGTGAAGAAAGCAAAGAGCTGATATGTTTGCAGATAATAGCTCTTTGCTATGTTTACACAATTACTTCTGCAAAAGTGCTTTCATTCATACAATGTTTCTATTTGTATGAAACACTATCAACAGAACAACAGTATTGGAAAGCTCTGGTCTACCGAGGACAATTTATTTTTTTTTTTGTCTTCAGCTTACTTCAGCAGGAGGATGGGGTGCCACTTGTTACATATCCAAGGACATAGGTTGGCCTAGGTACAGTTCCATTCATAGGCAGGTTATTCAGAAAAGGAAGCTTCTTCTGTGATTACCTTACAATTCAGATGTTAACATTGTTCTGATTCAAGAGACTTGTATATTCTAAAACTAGTGGGATACAATTAAATGGTTTATGTTTTGTAGTAACAACTAGTAATTCCTGAAACAAGTTACATGTACTGTTTTTAGTAAAAAAATGCAGACATAACACTCATTACAGCCAGTGATGAAAGAAGATTTTGTCATATAATTTTCAGACTTTTCACTTTAGACAAAAAAATCATTTTCCTAGTCTGTTTATATCTTATCCCAACCAATTTAAATTCCTGGGGCTTTTGCTTTGCTTATAAGTAAATGTAAAGATCACCACAGAAGTTTAATTAATGACTGCAATTCTATTATAAATGTGTTTAAAAATAAAAAAATCACATGCAAAGTTCATAAATTGATTCCAAAGCTTTTCTGTGTATGACGGAAATTAATCATTTGTTAGATCTTTACTATTTTCTCTCTCCAAACAGATTCCAATTTTCTTACTTCTCATGCACTCATAAATCATTAACTATAATAATTTTTCTGGCTTGAAATGAAACTAATTTCAGTTAGTGACTAAACCATGCAGTAGAGATATTATTCACAGCATTCTGAAATTAAGTTGTCCCGAGATTTCAATAAACTCACAAAGCTAGTTAAGAAAAATTGGAATTATACCCTAAGTACAAACATGTTAACCAGTTCCAGGTTCTAGAACTTCTTAGTAATTGCTTTTTTATTAAAGTATTATTGGAAATATTCTCCTACTTGGCTATTTTTAGGTACTATGGCATGACCTTAAAATAGAAAGTTTTCCACTAATTATGATTTCAGCTTGGAGTAACTAATTAAAAATTTATAGATATGTGGAACATTCATCATAATTATCTTATGTAGATGCTAAAATAATTTATTTATTTATTATTTATTTATTCCAGTTTGATGACCGGGGAGGTCCACTGGGCTCGGGGAGCCCATTTTCAGTGGAGGCCCAGGAGAAAAGCTCCAACAATACATAGTTACATGAATAATTACTAAGAAACTTTGCATTACTGACAAATAAACAGGTAGCATTCATAAAGAAACAAACAATTACAATTTTGTTTAGGTGTAAAAGACAGGCAAATGGCCTTGAGGCTAGATTTTACAATATAGTTATTTATACATAATACAAATGAGCAAGGTTAGCTAAGGTTATCGCAGGTCCTAAGAGTGGAGGGAAGAGCATTCCATTTTTTGGCTAAGGTGAAGGAAAGCAGAAGTTGACCAGCTGGGCGCTTGGGTTTGTGGATGGTGATTAGGTTTTGGTGGGTAGATCTAAGTGTTCTATGGGGAGTATATGGTTGAAGGATACTGGAAAGTGCAGGGCACTTGGTAGGTTGGAATAGTAGTCTATAGGCAGTCATGATTTGGAGAAAGTCAAGTTGGTTATGGAGTTCAAGCCAGTTTAATGAGTGAAGGGGGAAACAGTGAAGAGAGGAAGATTTGGCTTTGGTAGAAAATCTGGAGATTTTATTGTAACATACTTCTAGTTTGGAGGATAATGAGGAGGATAAATTAATAAGCAGAGGGGCACCATACAGTAGAGAGGGAAGGAGATAAGTAGTGGCGAGAGTTAGTCTGGTAGCAGGAGATTGGAAGTGGTTGTTTCTATAAAGTAGGCCAAGTTTTATGTGGGTTTTCTTTATGTTTAGCTGGACGTTAGTATTAAATTTTAGGTGTTCATCAATGGTTACACCAAGAACTTTGGCAGAGGGAATGACCTCTAAAATGGAGTTGTTATGGCTGGTTATTTGGAATGAGTTTTTATCAACAGGGGAGGACTTAGAAGGAGAGAAGGGAAGGATTTACGTTTTGTTAGCATTTACTGAGAGGTGATTTTGGAGCATCCAGTTTTCGGTAGTTGAGAAGGCTGTTTGTGTCAGTAGTTGGAGATCTGTTAAGTTGGAGGTGCAGCAGATCAAAGTAGAATCGTCAGCATATTGAACAGTTTTAGTATTGGGTATGGCCTTGTAAAAGTCGTTAATAAAGATGTTGAATAGAACTGGGCCAAGTATGGATCTTTGGGGTACTCCAGTGGGGGTAAGATGGAAGGTGGAGGTGCAGGGAGGTGATCTCCTAATGGGTCTGGTATGACACCAGATTGTATCACTTTATTGGGATGAGATACTAGGATCCAGTCTAGTATGGAGCCTGGGGGGTTGGTTTTGTTGGGTCTAGTGATGGTGTTAGTAAGTTGAGTGTAGTTAAATAGATTTATTGACATGGTGGGGTTAGGGTTGTTGATTTTGTTCCAGTCTATATTTACATCACCCAATATGTACGTTTCCAGTTTAATATTTGAGGAGGCCCAGGACAGGATGTCTTCCAGGGTATTGGTGTTGTTACCTGGAGGAATATAGAGGGAAATGAAGCAGATGCTTTTATGATTGTTAATTTTTAGAAGGCCTGCTACAAGTTCAGCATTATTGAAAGAAGGGATGGGATTAGGATATGGAGTATAGGACAGCTGGTTGGAGTAGACTAGTGTGACACCGCCACCTCGAGTACTTAGGCGGTCATATCAAAGTGATTGAAATCCAGGGGGAAGTAATTCAGAGTCACTTATGTGAGGTTTTAACCAGGTTTCAGAAATGGCTATAATGTCAGCTGAGTTGTTAGTGAGCCAGGCATGAAAGTGGGTTGTTTTATTTTTTAGGCTTTGGGCATTGATGGTGAGGAATTTGAGGTATTTATTGGTGGAATTATTGTGGGAGCTAGTGTGGTTAGTAGGAGAGAAGTTTGGTCCTGGATTAGGGTGAATGTCACTGGCTAAGCAGAGGTAAGTGAGATAAGGAATAAGATATTTTGGTTTGTACTTAGTTAGAAGTGTCTGGTAATGAAAAGGTCTGGGTTTGTAGTATTTAGTAGTGATTGGGAGAAGTTTTACTTTGAAGAGGAGGGAATGGTGGGAGGGAACTAAAGAGGCTGAGATGTTGTGGAAGTGTGTTGTGTGGGGGAGGTGGGGAGGCAGAGGTGGAGGGTGTAGATGGAAGTGAGTATAGGAGGTGGCATGGCATAGAGAAAGTAGAAGAAGGATGAGGATGGATGTGGAAATAAAGGTTGTAGGAGTAGGAGAGTGCATGATAGGTGGGGCCTGTTGGATGTAATAGAGAAGAGGTAAAGGGACTTAGGAGGGAAGGGGTGAAGGGGTGAGGTAGTGAGAGGCAGGTAGGGTGGAGGGAAAGTGTTGAGGATTGGTCAGGGGAGAGAGGGAGGGATGTTAGGAAGAGAATAAATGTAGAAGCACTGGGGGTGGGTGAGATTTGAGGGTAGGGTAGGGGAGCAGAGTGAGCCCGCAGGGCAAATGGAGTGGGTCAGAAACAAGGAAATGGAAGAGAAAGTCAGTGAGGAACAATCAGTAAGTGAGTAGTAAGCACAGAGCAGCAAGGCTCAGGGGTAAGGTGCAGTTCTGCTAAGAGAGATTGAGGGGGAGAAGGGAGGCTACAGAAGGTAGGGCAGGGCAATAGAGCAAGTAGGACAGGTAAATATCCAGTAGCTTGATTTACTTTACAATAAAGTATTTAAAAGTAGGTTAATGCTGTCATCTAGTGAACAGATCAGTTAACAGAAGCTAATGGATGTCAACAGTCAGGAAATTCAGGAAATCTCAAGGCAGGATACGCCAGGGAATGATATATATGTGGCAGGACAAACCTTTGGTTCTTTTGAGTGTTAGTACAGGTTCTGCTCAGGGGACCAGTACAGCACTGGGAAAGTAAGCGTTCACTTTAGATGGATGTCAACAGTCAGGAAATTCAGGATTCAAATATTGGTACAGTTGTTTCATGCCACTCAAAAGTTGTACATATCTTACATGAACAATGACAAGTGTCTCTGCATTTGCTCATATGTCATACAAATATTTAACAACAATAATCCAATTCCAAAATCCTTTTATGAAAATTTCTTCAGTTAAAGCTGATGATAAAAATCACAAATGATCTTAATGCCAATATCTAAACTTTTTCAGATATGTCCTTCCATTACCAGCTTTAATATGTCTGATCTTCAGTCTTCCTTGCAAATGCCATTGTCCTCGTCTTTATTCTGATCACTACTTAGTCTTATGTGTTATACTACAGAAAAACAGAATTCTGCAAAGTATTAAATTAGTTAAATCTCATTATGTACCCAGATCAGGTGGTTTTACTTTTCAATTCAGACTTTTGCAAATCATTTAAAGATAGGATAACAAAATCTTACTTTAACTGTTTATTTGTAATGAATGGCATCTATTACATTTTAACAAGTCAAAAACAATATTCCTTCCAACCCTAATGCCATTTCCCTCAACCCAAACAATTATTGCACAATAGGTTTAATAAATTTAGACTTAAAATATTGCTTGTCTTGTAGCAAACAGATGCAAAAATGTATTATGATTTCTACCACTTCAATGAGCCCCAAAGAGATGATCAGACAACTACCCTAGATTAACTTTTTTCATATGAAAATGATTTACTCAGAACTTGTACACATCTTGCTATAGATGCTGCCAAGGATTTTATCCCCATTAACGATGACTTTCTTTCTTCCACACTACAGCAGTTTACTTTTTCTAAATATTTTCTAAACTTGATCCGCATGCATTACTCAAACCTTTCCACATGCATCTTCAGTCAGTTCAACAAGGTTTGCTCTTCTTTTTTCAGCTCCCACAGATAATTATTTACTTGCCATGTTAGTTTTCCCAAAAATGTATCCATCATTAACATTTGTTTCTTCCTAAACATAATCAAAACCATATTATTCCTATCATTTAACAACTATTATGATATCACTGTCTGTGACCCATTTGGAATTAAGCCCCCTAACACTTTAAAATATGTAGAAATTACTTTATCAGAAAATAATCTAAATTATAGCAATGATAATATTATTAAAAGCTGGACAGAGGCTCGACATGATTTGCCAATGATGGAAATATTTTTTTTTTCTTTCTGAAACTAACTTATTTTAAATTAATGTCTTTTCTAGACCCTTTTCTACATACATATTTCCTGGCATCCCTTTCATTGTCTTAATCAGTCCATAAATAAATCCTAAGCTTTGTTTAGTTCACTAAATCTCCTTTTAGAGATGGTCATTTCATATAGTTTGTGGTAACCTCAAATTGATGAATTACAATTAGTGGTTTTTTGACTGCTAGATTTTTCAAACCTTTCCACTTTCTGTATCCCATTGCTTCCAATCAATGATCCCAGCTTGGAATAAATTATGGAAAGAGTACTACTCTATGCAATGTAACTACCTCTCCTTAGTTTTCCTACTTACATCCTTATGTCATTTTTTTCAGATCCACAGCAATTAGAATTAATAAAATATTGTCCAAGCTTACTTCAAATGTTAATTAAGCCTTTTAGTATCTCATAGTTAACAATCCAGCTTTACTGATGGAGGGGCTTTATGAAAGCTGTCAGTTATTTTATTCTATTAAGAGCTGTCAGAGTTCCTGTCATTTCTGTTAAAAACTTTTTACCAGCCTCGGGAATTTCTGATTTTTAACACTTACCAAAAGGGTATGTAGGAAATATCAGTATCATTTACATTACTCTAAAATCATAATTTATATACTCACTATTTCATAGCAAGATTTATGCTGCCCTATTTACTTTAGAAAAAAAATATTATCATGTTGCATCAGCTTATAAATTTAAAAAGAAAACATTTTGCTCTCTATATTGGTCAGAATCAGACTCCACATTATATGAAAAGACATTATGGTGAAAACTATGGAGCATTGACAAATATCATATTTTATTTTATAAATTACACACAAATCTTGATATAGTTTAGTGTGTATGTAATACCAACAAAATAGCTTGTTCTTATCCAGTTTCATTACATTTTCTTCTTATTTTGATATCAAAATCCACAAAGACTTTATATATTTTGGTGCTTTACCAGATTAAGGAAGAGGTGGATTCATGAAAGTGGACTATGAAATAAGGACAGAGTATGTGAAGAGGTGTGAATGACAGCTAAACAGATAATAGAAGTGGTGATCTGGTATATGAAAAACATATGTGTTTACTTCATATTTGATCTAGAATATCATAATAGATAAGGTATAAATGTTGTTGGCATGCACCAGGATGCTGGAGATGTGGCTAGGATGGAGTAAAGAACCTGCACATGTGGTAAAATTGTCCATAAATGTTGAAGAATCTGAGTGTGATATAGGATATTTGGGTATAGACCTAGAGAAAAGTTTCAGAAAAAATTATATCTGTTTTCTTTAACTGGAGTACATGGATAAAGGACGGAGACGAATGAGAGAGAAAATAAGTATTGTTGTTGTCAGCAGGGTTTGTAAAGAGTACCATGTTAAAGATGGGACATTAACAAAAATAGCTAGAAGAGAATAAGATAAAGTTATGGGTTTACTGCCTGATTGAGGGAAGGGCCATGGAGAACTGGAATGCAGTCCTGATGGAAATAAAGGGGAAAGGGAATAGTGGCAGAATTGCATGAAGAGGAGGAGGAGGGAGGGCAGTGGGGTGTATGTATAATATAGAGCTGAGTTGGGTTGTTGGACCTTGGAGTGTAGTGGAAACATTCTGTGTTCTGTCAGATTTTGTATACATTATCTCTGTTAAGGGTTGTGATGTCATTAGTAAAGTTAAACCAAATTGAACATACTTTTGTTAAAAGGATAGATGGTAATATGAAAAAACTATGCCATATCCAGTTGTACTTCTAAATAGTCATGAGTTTTATTTGTTAGAGAACTGAGTATGCTTCATTGCAGCGTGTTAACTGATTATCATCCTTTAATTGCATTAAATTGTACTGCATTATGGAGTGTGGACATTATGACAACAGTAGATCACAAGGTCTTAATTTTCAGTTACTATGGTATTAAAGAAAGTATCTTGGAGGGATAAATTCTGAAAATTAGTTACTCACATGGAGGATAATCTGAAGAAAGACTACATCTGAAGGAATCACGGAGAGGGAGAACCTTGTCAGAGTTCACCTGTAGAGGGAAATCTTTGGTCTACACCATGCAGAAATGCCTGTTCTTTTAGAGCTGAAAGTTGGGCCTAGGAGAAGCTTGGACCTTCCTTGTGTTACAAAACAGCCTGTGTCCTGGAATGGTTATGTGGACTGAACTCTGAAAAATTAACTAAGTTCATGTTTGCTGTGTTTTGATGTTAGCTTGTAGATTATGAACATAGCTGTGTTTGCACATATAGTTTGCCTTCAGTGCCTTATGGAATGTATTATGTATGTATATATATATATATATATATATATATATATATATATATATATATGGGTCTATCTGAGTTCATCGACACTTAGAAGACCGAGGAGAGATGAACTCAGATAGATCCATATATATATATATATATATATATATATATATATATATATATATATATATATATATGCATAGATAGAGAGAGAGAGATGTAACTCAAAAGGTTGAATACTCATTTGAAAAATTTTTGTGGTTGAATTTAGTTTTATATAGTGTAGGTAAGTAGATACATACAGAAAAGGTATTGTTTGAATGAAAACGTGGTGCTCGTGAAGATATGCATGACTCTGTTATAGCAGTTGGTATATATCTGCAACTGTCTATGGGTTAGGATTAGAGGAAAGGGTTAAGTAAGGGGATAGATTCAGTGGTATGTACATTTTGTGTTGTATGTCCTTTGGACTTGTGTGCTGGTACTATTAGGGAAACATTTTAGTAATGTTTAGGTTAGGGTTAGTGGCAGGATGTGTGGATTAGAATTAGATCATAAATGTAAGTTGGGCATGGGGATTTGCCTTTGTGATGCAGGGGTAGGTTGCCCCTCTGCAAAAAACATTAAGTACTTTTTTTTGGTAGTTTTGCTTTTGATAAATTGTGCATGATTTGTGTATGTGATTACAGTTAGAAAGAGTGAACACTTATATGAGTGAGTGTTTTTTTTTTTTTAGTTGTAAAAAAAGTGAAAGCTCATATTAGCAAATGTCCTTTCTGGAGTTTTTGCCAGCAGCCTTTTGCATGGGATAACATTGCAGCAGAGTTTATATTAACAAATGTTCCTTCTGGAGTTTTTGCCAGTAGCCTTTTGTATGGGATAACGTTGCAGCAGGGTAAAGGAATTTACTCACTCTGCTGTTGTGTGATCTCGGAGTTAGTATATATAATTAGCAGGGGGTGTGGAGGGTGTAGGGGACTTGCCCCCCTGCAAAAACTTAATTTTAGTTTTTCATACTTTCAGTCACTATAGATTCACTCTAAAATGATCGGTTTTTGTACATTCATTCTTCTGAACATTCAAAATGTCATGAGACATTCATAGTGGTACTGCCTTCCTATGAAAATTCTATGATCTATCAGTAAAATGATTCACTCAATGCTATTAATCATGACCATAAATGCAATGGTGTCTTCTAAATGTGGCTTACACTGCAAGATTTTCCATGACATTTGAATGGCTGTAGTACTTTGTAACTTAGTAAAATTGAATATTATAATGCAATGGACAACTGCACAAGATATGTCTGTTCTAAGATTTTCCTTCTACATATAAAAGTACATAACTGGACACAAACCATCAGTGAAGTTCAAGAAAACTTTTATAAATGTGAAATCTGCATAGAGAAAGCTGTATCAAATTACAGTGGATTTATCTTTATAAAGACTGTTTAAGTCTTTAAAAAGACTCATGATTTATTAATTCCAGTATTTATTATTTTAGACCACACTAATGGAAGTATTTACCTTTGTGTCTAATATTTTTTTTGTTTTAACCACTGTTTGTATAAATTTATCTTCTGTGTAACAAGGATTTTTTGTTAATTCTAAATTTCTCAGCTCTGTAAAGATTTTCATCCAGCTGGCACTTGCAAGTGGTCTGTACTATCCTGATTAACAAATGTAAATAAATAAATATGACTTGCTACTTCATGTCTAAAATATAGAAAGTTGACATTTTCTTATTGTGATATTTCCCTTTTTTCCACCTATAACAAATTTGCTGACTTTTTTAGCTGGCAGTTTTTTACTTTTTCTTACTTTTTCTTACTTTTATATTAGATAAGTTTGCAAATATTTCTATCTTGTAAATATTTGTATTGTTTTTCTACACTTTTGTGAGCATTACTTAAACCTGACTCCATAATCATTTGGTAATAAAAAAGATAAAAAGTGAGTTTAAGTTTAGTCTGTTAGAAAAGGGAAGAAAATGCTACATATGAAGTTGTGCATGCATTTTACTAATATATGTTGATTTTTGTATAACTGTACACTTTATAGTTTGCATTTTTAGACCAAAATACAGAAACTTACAGTGGATCTGGAGAAGGTGAACAAATTGTCTGGCAGCATACCAAAGCCAGTACCTGTTACTATCTGCCAAGGTAAGCCACTTTGATGATATTATTATAAAATGTCACTAATTCATAAGTATTCATTTTGGCTTCTACGATGGATGTTAGTACAATGTTTCATGCCCTGTAATTAGTTGTAAAGTGTATACCAAATAAATCTTATGCAGTATATCTTCAAGAATTGGGGAATGCCATATACAGAGATATCTGATTCGTATAATGTAATTTTAAGAAGTCTTAATAAAAAAGAAGTGAATCCCATGACCGGATGGTGACATCTGCCTTTAGTGAACTCTTAGACTGCAAGCTGATTCTGTGTGTGCATGGCATTTTGACATCCCCTCCATTTTCAGAGGGACTCACCATCTCCATAAATTAAAACACAGATTTCTTAAAATGTGTGCATAATATGGAGAGTTTGTATAGTGCACTGTGATTATATTTTCTTTGTATAGCATATACATGGTTTTGAAACCTTTATTAAGCTTCCTGTTAATTTTACCACTGTAAAAAGCATTACAAGAGATGCATGCAGCTACATAAATAATATTCTTACTATTACAGCTAAAATGTTTGTTAGTATCATATGGTTTTACTGTTTTCTCTTCGCAATAATGTGTATTATTAGCAATGAACCTGCATTGCCCCCCCAAAACACAAAAATATGTTAACTTCCTTTGTTGTGGCTCTGTCCCTTGTCTGTGTTCATTCCTTTCTAATAAACCATTTTAAGTTGTCACCCCTGATGTTATGAAAATAAGAGTTCTCACCTACAAGAGATGTTGAGTTACCACTTGACAGCAGGGAATTGTTCCATCAACTTCAGCTGCCAGCTAACATCCTCCTGGCTTGAATGACTTATTAGCATCAAGCCAGTAGTTAAAAATATGAAACTGAAATAACAATATTTTCAGAATGTGTTGTGAATGTTCTGTTGTATAGTGGTTAACACATTAGCTGTAGAAATAAAAGGTCTAATGTTCAATTTCCAATATTAACTTGAATTTTATTGTTATTTTATGTGATGTTTTTACATATATATTTTGATACAATAAACTATAGGAAGTGAAGTTCTTCTGAGTTAGAATGAGTTGTCATGGGTATGAGGTGAATATGTGATCTGGCACAGACTTTATTTAAACTTGGCTATATTTTAAAAAGTTTATTAATTTGACGAATGTACTAACTAATAAACTAACTTTTTGGTGTAACATGGAGTAACCTATTAGATTGGACTGACTGATCATTTTATAGTAAAACGTTGCAATCAATTGGACCTCTTAGAATTATTCTAGAGTAAAATACTTGAAAACACCTTAATATCAAAAGCACAGACTCCCCATTTTTAACAGTACATGCTTAAATGATTACTGAACAGATATTACTTCACATCCACCTCTGTAAGGCATTTGCCCATTGGAATTGTGCCTCAGAATATCATGCATGTGAGTTAATGTTGTTCAAAGCACACCCCACCTGTTCTACTGCTTACATGTACAAGCTTTCCTCTTGGCCTCATGGGACTGGAATGTCCGGCATGCACTGGAGCTACTCACTGCTGAGTGTGAAGTGTCTGAGATGAGAACCAGTACTTCTAAATCCAAAGTCGCATTTCTCTCCTGGAAAAAGTTGATTGCCCTCTGCAGTTATGTGATTTAGAGACTAACTCAAGTGGACAGAGTTTAAATATATCTTTGTCTTGTTTATGAGAGAGACAGCACATGAGGTTTTAAAATTGACCAGCAGAAGAGTGCAACTGCAGCAGTGATACAAGCTTTGTACTGGACTGTGGCTATGAAGGCAACAGCTAAATCATAGGTCAAATCTCTCAATTTACTAGTCAGCCTATGCCACCAGCCTTACCTATTGTTATGAACTTTGAGTGGTGACTGAAGAAATAAGATCTTGGATACAAGCAGCAAAAATTAGATTCCTTCACACAGTTATTGGGCTCAAACTCTATGACAAAAATACATTTGAATACTACCACTGCTCCTTAGGATTGAGGTGAACCAGTTAACATACTTTAGGCACCTAGTAAGGATACTCACTGGGAGCCTTACATTGAGGTGGAAGGCATGGTCACATGGGAGGAAGACGTGGAGCAGACCCATGGTATATTGGACAGATTATCTTGCACCTGGCTTGGGAATAACTCAGCATCCTCTAGAAAGAGCTGTAGACTGATCTGGACATAGAAAATTCAGATTTTCAATGGTCAGCTTGCTAATACTATGACCCTCACCAATATAAGCAGTTTAGAAAATGAATGATCTGATTGTTTTTATACAAAAACAGGTCATTAACATTCAAAAACATGCACTCTGATTGGTCAGCCCTACCAGCATGCCCATTGTAAATAAAGCATATACCAATAAAAAAAGTCCAGTCTCCCAGACTTTCTTCTATTAATATATGCTTTAGGAGCATGCATCTGAAGAGTTTCTCCCCAGGCTTCCACTGAAAGAGGGCTCTGTCCCAGTGGGACAGTCCCTGGTAAACAAATGTTAAATAACTAAATAAATAAATAAAATAAAATAAATAAAAATACAGCTTTCCAGTTTTCTTGAGCTAAAAGGTTGAGAAGTATGTACTGAGGGCAGAGAAGATACAAGTAAAATCAGCTATGTTACGCAAAACTAAAGAAGCATACTATCTCTCTCATACCTCTGAAATGTCTGGATTTAAAAAAAAAGAAGCAACTGACATCTTCCTTTCTCAGTTGCTTCCTTTCCGAAGCACTGATGTAATGCATAGGTACGGGAACGTAAGTCCCATACGCATGTGCAGTACATCAAGAAAGCAGCATTATACAGAAAGAAAGTGGAAGAATGCTACAGTATCATTTTACAAAGACATTATTTTAGAAAAGTAAGTAATTCTATTCTTAAATAATGTCATTGTATAATAGCAATAACCAACTCCTGGGTTTGATATGTTGAAGATTTAACCACGGTTGCCTTTGTTTAAACACTCAGGCTTCATCTTAGTGATTAAACCACACCAACTATGGGTAAATCTTCAATATACCACACCCATGCATTGGTTATTGCTATATTTATACAAATAATATCTTTGTGTCACTTAACAGATATCTTGTACTGTAGGATTTGGGAATAAGTTATGCCACAAATGGAAAATTATGAACAATGTAATGGGTTACTACCATGCTAGCAGCAAATACTGTTATGCGTTATGCATATCAAAGATCCAACCCCCCCCCTCCCCCCCACACACACACACAAACAAGCACATATTCCGTTTATCCACCTTCATATATTTTCTATTTTCTGGTATTTTTCCATTTATTTAATACAATGCAGATTGAGACTTTTTTGTGAATAAGAGTACAAGAACACAGCATTTTTCTGAATGTCCTGCATCACAAAGGTATACAAGCTGCATATTATTTTAATATGGAATTTCAGACATCATTTTCCGGGTAGTGGCACCAGCATTCAGTACTTGTATTTTTTTTTTTTGACAGTTGTTGGTGAGTAGCTCTTGATATAACAGGAAGTGTGCCCACTACAAGGCTCAATGCCCAGTTTAGGTGCAGAATGAACATCTTAACATATATATGAGAGCTTACAGGATCTCCCACATTTATTAGCATGATATCACTCCTTGCAAATTTATTCTCACCTATATTCATTCTGCTTGATCTACTGAAAATAAAAACCCAAATCTGTCTTGCATATTCTATGATCAATGAATCATCTGTCTCTGCTTAGCAATATCTAAGAAGGTGACACAATACAGGGAGTTCAATCCTTTAGCGCTCATAATGCGCTTTTAATTGGATGAGTAAAGTGAGCCCCATTATTGTGTTGCCTGTGATGTTTAGTCTTAAAATAGCTACCTACTGTAGATTGTGTGCTTTACATTTGTTACAAGTTTAACACAACAGATGACTAATGGCTGACAAATGTGGCACACGCATTTTGGCATATGGCACCTGTGATGATTTTTGTTTCCAAATTTAAAGTGCTGACGGGGTATTGACACATAACTGACAATCATCTTAACTGTGAGATGAAATTATTGTATGACTTCTATCTTACAGTACAGAAACCAGTTGCCCATATTCCAGTGACAGTCAGATTACATTTAAATTCACTGACTTTCTGTGTACTGTAGACTCCGTCTTATCCAGACTCTCTTTAACTGGCCATCAAATTTCTGCCATAGTCCTAGCAAAAGACAACAGAGAAGAACAACACTTCCAACTCCTCTGGGCTAAATAATGACAGACATTTGAGTTTTAGACTTCATTATCATTAGAAAAATGCATACTAACACAAATCCTGTTATTCTAGTTGATTTATAACCTATAAATATTATTTTGTATGCTTTTTCTGATTAACCAGCCATTCGTTTATCCCAGCCTAAGGTCCAGTTCCAGCAAGACCAGATAAGAGGGAGTCTACTGAACTCTGTAAAACTACCCACAGTCCTTATCTCAGCTCTTCTCACCTGTTCTTTCTGCAGTGCAAACTATTTTCTTTGCTGTTGTATGAAAGCTTCTTACCACATTGTCATCAGCATATATTTCATCTGCACTACTCAAGGATATTCTTGAGTGTTTGATCAAACTTTTCTCCATTCCTCCTTAATGTTGTGACCTTTGAGAAAAGATGATCAATTAACCAAACAATGACAAACATTATAGTTACAGGTTTCCTTTGCTTCATAGAATGCAAGCTATCCTGTGCTATAAACTTTCTAAGTCAGTATCACCAGTATTAAAATAGCAGTGATTCAGGGCTCTGAAAACATTACGATTGGTCATGGATGACGTGGAGCAGACCCATGGTATATTGGAGAGATTATCTCGCACCTGGCTTGAAAATAACTCAGCATCCTCTAGAAAGGGCTGTAGACTGATCTGGACATAAAAAAATTCAGATTGTCAATGGTCAGATTGCTAATACTATGACCCTCACCAATATAAGCAGTTTAGAAAATGAATGATTTGATTGTTTGTATACAAAAACAGGTCATTAACATTCAAAAACATGCACTCTGATTTGTCAGCCCTACCAGCATGCCCATTGTAAATAAAGCATATGCCAATAAAAAAAAAGGTCCGGTCTCCCAGACTTTTTTCTATTAATATATGCTACAGGAGCATGCGTCTGGAGAGTTTCTCCCCGGGCTTCCACTGAAATTGGTCTCTGTCCCACTTGGACAGTCCCTAGTAAACAAATGTTAAATACATAAATAAATAAAATAAATAAAAATACAGCTTTCCAGTTTTCTTGAGTTAAAAGGTTGAGAAGTATGTACTGAGGGCAGAGAAGATACAAATAAAATCAGCTATGTTACGCAAAACTAAAGAAGCATACTATCTCTCTTATACCTCTGAAATGGCTGGATTTAAAAAAAAGAAGCAACTGACATCTTCCTTTCTCAGTTGCTTCCTTTCCGAAGCACTGATGTAATGCATAGGTACGGGAACATAAGTCCCATACGCATGTGTAGTACATCAAGAAAGCAGCATTATACAGAAAGAAAGTGGAAGAACACTACAGCATCATTTTACAAAGACATTATTTTAGAAAAGTAAGTAATTCCATTCTTAAATAATGTCATTGTATAATAGCAATAACCAACTCTTGGGTGTGATATGTTGAAGATTTAGCCACAGTTGCCTTTGTTTAATCACTCGGGCTTCATCCTAGTGATTGAACCACACCAACTATGGGTAAATCTTCAATATACCACACCCACACATTGGTTATTGCTATATTTATACACATAATATATGTGTGTCACTTAGCAGATATCTTGTACTGTAGTATTTGGGAATAAGTTATGCCACAAATGGAAAACTATGAGCAATGTAATGGGTTACTACCATGCTAGCAGCAAATACTGTTATGCATTATGCATATTAAAGATCCACCCCCTGTACACACACACACACACACACACACACACACACACACACACACACACACACACACACACACACACACTCACAACACACACGCAAACAAGCACATATTCCGTTTATCCACCTTCATATATTTTCTAGTAATCCAAGTGGAACGACTGAAGTATATAAACACCAATAATCATAAAATCTCCAGTAGTTTTCCAGCAAAATAAAGGCCACCTCTAATGTAATAAATGAACTGTTTATTAATCCAATAAAAGGCAAAAACCAAATGAAACAGCAAACAGACTAAGTGCTTTCATTTCCTAACACAGAAACATCATCAGAGTCAGCAACAAAATTCATGCCATTAGTTTAAATAGACCCAACACCTTCAATCAGTTAAACAATTAAACAATTAAACAATCAAACAATCCACCAATACATTTCATACACCTAAATTCATAAATATACCTAAAACACATATATGTTAAAAACATATATAAAATGTATTGTTATAAAAAATGTCTCTGTTAATGTTGTTTATGCATATATACATTTCCGTATATAAACATATGTTAAAACATACGTTAAAACACATTTTATGTAAAACTTAAAAAACATTTGTTTTTAACATATATGTTTTAGGTATGATATTTATGAATTTAGGTGTATAAAATGTATTGGTGGATTGTTTGATTGTTTAATTCTTTAATTGTTTAACTGACTGAAGGTGTTGGGTCTATTTACACTAATGGCGCAAATTTTGTTGCTGACTCTGATGATGTTTCTGTGTTAGGAAATGAAAGCACTTAGTCCGTTTGCTTTTTCGTTTGGTTTTTGCCTTTTATTGGATTAATAAACAGTTCATTTATTACATTAGAGGTGGCCTTTGTTATGCTGGAAAACTACTGGAGATTTTATGATTATTGGTGTTTATATACTTCAGTCGTTCCACTTGGATTACTAGTTGTTTTTGGATTGGTGGAATGGCATTTTCCAGGAATTGAGGTGCCTCACAAAGAAGTAATTTGGAGTTACAAACGCCTGCTTGTTTGAACAGTAATGGTGAAGTTGGGGCTAGCAGGACATTACTTGGAGATTTACAAAGCCTGCTTAGCCTCTATTCATAGAACGATGTGCTGGCAGAAGAAGGAACTATCCCTTGTGGGCAGGGCCATGGTAGTAGTGCTGTAGTACAGGCTGACGAACGAGAGAAAGGAAGGGAGTCTGTGAACCAGAGCGATGCCCCTGGGAGTACCTCGGCAGGGGAAAGAACTTATAATCGAGAGAGGCGAATACGTGGTATGGACAATGACAATACAGGTTGGGGACATTATTTGGAATTAGAATTGAATCAGTGGCTTAATAGAAAAGAATTTGTGAATTATTGGATTAATAAACAGTTCATTTATTACATTAGAGGTGGCCTTTGTTATGCTGGAAAACTACTGGAGATTTTATGATTATTGGTGTTTATATACTTCAGTCGTTCCACTTGGATTACTAGTTGTTTTTGGATTGGTGGAATGGCATTTTCCAGGAATTGAGGTGCCTCACAAAGAAGTAATTTGGAGTTACAAACGCCTGCTTGTTTGAACAGTAATGGTGAAGTTGGGGCTAGCAGGACATTACTTGGAGATTTACAAAGCCTGCTTAGCCTCTATTCATAGAACGATGTGCTGGCAGAAGAAGGAACTATCCCTTGTGGGCAGGGCCATGGTAGTAGTGCTGTAGTACAGGCTGACGAACGAGAGAAAGGAAGGGAGTCTGTGAACCAGAGCGATGCCCCTGGGAGTACCTCGGCAGGGG
The DNA here is from genome assembly GCF_019279795.1 of Protopterus annectens. Taxonomy (NCBI): domain Eukaryota; kingdom Metazoa; phylum Chordata; order Ceratodontiformes; family Protopteridae; genus Protopterus; species Protopterus annectens. Next base: position 1,972,689,228 of record NC_056741.1, read on the forward strand.
AAAGAACTTATAATCGAGAGAGGCGAATACGTGGTATGGACAATGACAATACAGGTTGGGGACATTATTTGGAATTAGAATTGAATCAGTGGCTTAATAGAAAAGAATTTGTGATTTCTGACCCAACACCTATACAGGACAATGAAACATATTTAGGTACGTGTAAAAAACTTAATGACAAAATGTTTAAATATAGGGGGCTTATGGCTGACCATAGTTATTTATGTGAATGTTTGAGGCACGAGATTGTGCCTAAAGGACTTCGTATCAACAGATTTCCTAATAATATAAATGTGGATACAGAATTTGTTAAAGAATTAACAAAAGTTTTTAACGAATGTGGTTTAAATGTGGTAAAGCTTATTATTAAAAATAATGAAAATTGTTTGCAGGTGCTGACTAATTAAATAAATATTTTAAGTGAAAAAATACAAAGAGATTTGCTTTTTGGGGTGGAGGAGATGAAAAAGAAATATGCATACATATTTAAGGATGTGGAGACTTATGAAAGAAATAATTAGAAATGGAAAATTGGTAAGTTAGAAAGGGATTTAACAGAATATAAGAAAGGAATAGTGTACACCATTAAGGGGAAGGAACATAGGAGAAGTGAGAAAAGAGATATGGGGTATGTGTGATATGAAGATGGGGGGACAGCGATGTGATGGACATATCTAGTGGGGGTGTTCCTTTAGGAGTGAATGTACCGAGGAGATCAGAGAGAATAAGGAATTTGGTAGTTCAACCCTCGTATGTGCAGATGACATCGAGGGGTGTGGGGAGACAAGGGAGGGATCAACAGGGTATACACTGGGACAATCAGAGGAACCCTGTACAACCTGTGTAGTCAGCCAGGCAGCAATGGGAGAGCAGATAAACAGTGGTGATATGGAACTTGAGGGTATTGTAAAGAGAGGTTGTATATATGAGAAAGACAACCTTAACATTTATAATTATGCAGAAGCAGACATGGACGATAGATATTTCCAGTTATTTAAAAAAGGTTTTAAATTTCTTCCAACAAGGAGAGGTAAGTTGGCCAATACTTTATTGGAAACTAAAATGTTCATAAGGAATTTGAATTTAGCTACTATTTTTGAAGGGAAAGGAGCTGGGTGTGAAATATTTAAAAGAAGAGTATTATGAACCCCCCTTTGGTACCGGACTTACTTAATTTTGAAACCATTGTGAGTAACAAATTAAACATTTTTTATAGGAATAGAAAGAAATGGTATTCAAACAATATTAGTCCGGAAGAGAGGGATGTTTTGAAGGAGATTATCAATAATAATGAAATAAGAATTATGAAACCAGACAAAGGGGGTTGGGTGGTTATTATGCACACATGGGAGTATATTGGGAAGATGATCAGTGTTTTAAGTGTGGAAGGAAGATACAGTTTGGTATCACGAAATGAAATGAATATAGCCTGTCCTAAGATTGACATGATTTTGGAGGACAATTTGTTGCAATGGGCTATTGACAAAACACTGTATGATTTTTAAGAGTACTCAAACTATTTATTTCCAGCATATTTGGGATCCCTAAGACACACAAGAATCCCTTGGACCCACCTATGAGACCTATTGTCTCATCAGGTGGGTCCAAGATAGAGCCTTTTGCTATATATGTTGCCAAAAAGTTAAAACCATATCAAAAACTATATCCACATATTCTAGTGGATTATTGGGGCTTTCTTACAAAAATGGGGAAATTAACGTATGACATGGAATGTAATTTTATAACAGTGTATGTTAATGATTTGTTTTCGGTTATTCCGCACGAGTTGGGATTAAGATGGTTGAAAGACATGATGTTGGAATTTGGTTTTTTGGAAGGTGGTGATTTTAATTTGATACTTGAGAGTGTGGAATTAGTTATGAAAAACAATTTTATATACTTCCAAGGAAAGATACACCACCAGATTGATGGTATACCTATGGGTGCAGCTTGTGCCCCTATAGTGGCAAATATAATCCCTTTGTACTGGGAGAAACATTATGTGTTTTATTCCAGATGTAAACAGTATATAAAAGCTTATTTTAGATTCATGGATGACATATGCCTGGTTTGGAAGAGACCAAGGCATTAAATTGATAGTTTTATTGAGTATATTGGTCAAACTACGGATTTTTTAAACTTTTATATGTTACTATAATGAAAGATGTTGAGAACAAAAAATGTAAGTCTAAACTATATAGAAAGGAGTATTTTTCAAATTCTTATCTCCACTATAGTAGTAGCCATCCTATTAATCAGAAGTGGAATGTTATTAAAGGTCAGATGATTAGGACAATTAGAATGACGTCTGAAGAGGAGGATATGAAGACAGAGCTTTGGTGAGGATGCAGGGAGCAGAGGTGGTGAAGGTGAATGAGTTTAAGTACTTGGGATCAACAGTTCAGAGTAATGGTGAGTGTGGAAGAGAGGTGAAGAAGAGAGTACAGGCAGGATGGGGTGGGTGGAGAAGAGTGTCAGGAGTAATTTGTGACAGACGAGTACCTGTAAGAGTGAAAGGGAAGGTCTACAAGAGGGTAGTGAGACCAGCTATGTTATACGTGTTGGAGACAGTGGCATTGACAAAAAGGCAGGAGTCAGAGCTTGATGTGGCAGAGTTGAAGATGTTAAGATTTGCACTTGGTGTGACGAGGATGGACAGGATTAGGAATAAGTATATTAGAGGGTCAGCCCAGGTTGGAAGGTTTGGAGACAAAGACAGAGAGGCAAGATTACATTGGTTTGGACATGTGCTGAGGAGGGATGCAGAGTATATTGGGAAAAAGATGCTAAGGGTGAAGCTGCCAGGTAACAGGAAAAGAGGAAGGCCTAAGATAAGGTTTATGGATGTGGTGAGAGAGGATATGCAGGTGGTTGGTGTGACAGAGCAAGATGCAGAGGACAGGAGGAAATGGAAACAGTTGATCTGCTGTGGTGACCCCTAACGGGAGCAGCCGAAAGAAGAAGAAGAAGTTTGTTGAGAGGGACTATCCTGTAGAGGTTATAGTTAAAATTAAGCAGGAAGTGTTGGGGGGGGGGTGGAATAAGAAATATGCGCCATTACTGAAATGTGGGCAAGTGGATGGTGTTGAAGAGTTAGAAATGAGTTAGAGAAAGAGAAAAGGGATTATATATGGTATTGACATTTAATGAGGACATTAGACGTTGCCCGTTCGATTCTCAGTTAGAGCGTCTTCTGTGTAGCGACATGTGTGAATGGGCGTTCCTTCATTGAAGGTTGTGCCTTAGGCCCGGCAAGCCAGTATGTAAAAATCTACTGCCAATCATTAGCGGACCGGAGTTCCGCTGTGGCGACCCCTAACCGGCAAAAGCCAAAAGACACAAACAAACAAACTAAGGGTATTAAGAATATTATACATAGAAATTGGACTTTATTTTCATCTATGCCCAATAGTATCAAGATATTTTCTAATAAATTAAAATTAGGATATAAGAAAAATAAATGTTTGAAAGAAATATTTGAGAGGGAGCAGATGATGGTAAGTAACAAGAAGAAGGTGGGCACGTATAAATGTGGTAGATGCCCACAATGTCCATTTGTGTACAGTCAGGAGGTTTTGAATATAGAATATATGACATTTTACCCTAGGAGTTATTACAATTGTCAGACCATGGGTATAGTATATTTGGTTAAATGCACATGTGGTGCACACTATGTGGGTACGATGGAGCGGAGTTTGAAGCAAAGAATATACGAGCATATATATATGACATTAATAGGGAAAGGGAAACTAATGCAATTTTTAGACATACACTAGTGTGCACGCAGGCAGATTTTAAATTTTGGGTCATTGAGCAGGTGGGTAGAAATGAAAGGGGTGGAGATTGGGAAGTACAATTAGAGTAAAGGGAACTAACTTGGCAATTGCAGTTGGATGTATGTAACCCACCAGGGCTCAATGATCATATTTCACTTATGCCAGCACTAAAAATGAGAGCAAACAAGTATTGAAGTTTAATAAAAGTCTAAGACATATATATATATATATATATATATATATATATATATATATATATATATATATGGATCACCTTTAGATGCCCGAAATCGCATTTCACCGACACGGAATCCGGTCGAAAACACCGACAACGAGATGACCGACAAGGTGAGAACCCGGCGGACTCGGTAAGTGTGCGATAGAGTGAGGGATTTAGTGTTAGGGAGGCGGACAGGTAAGTGCGATAGTGAGGGACTGTGGGTTTAGGGGTGGGTTAAGTGAGTTAGGGTTAGGGTGCAGGTAGGGTGTGTGTGCGATAGTGAGGGACTGTGGGTTTAGGGGTGGGTTAAGTGAGTTAGGGTTAGGGTGCAGGTAGGGTGAGTGTGTAGTGTCGGACCTTGGGGTTAGGGGTGGGTAAGTGAGTTAGGGTTAGGGTGCAGGTAGGGTAAGTGTGCGGTAGTGTCGGACCTTAGGGTTAGGGTTTGGGTTAGGGCTAGTGGATATGTTATGTAGTGTACTGTGTTGTTTACGTGTAGTGTGTTGGTGTAATGGTGTTCGGTGTTTTGCGTTGTCGGTATTTTTGTTGTCGGTCTTTTGGTGTCGGTGATTTGTGTTTTTGGTTTGGCGTCGTAAATCAAGGTGATCCATATATATATATATATATATATATATATATATATATATATATATATATATATATATACATTTATTTATTTATTTATTTAATAACTACTGATGTAGAAAATTAAATGTTTTTTAAGTTTTACATAAAATGTGTTTTTAACGTGTTTTAACATATGTTTATATACGGAAACGTATATATGCATAAACAACATTAACAGAGACATTTTTATAACAATACATTTTAAATATGTTTTTAACATATATATGTTTTAGGTATGATATTTATGAATTTAGGTGTATAAAACGTACTGGTGGATTGTTTGATTGTTTAATTGTTTAACTGATTGAGGGTGCTGGGGTCTATTTAAACTAATGGCGTGAATTTTGTTGCTGACTCTGATGATGTTTCTGTGTTCAGAAATGAAAGCGCTTAGTCAGTTTGCTGTTTCATTTGGTTTTTACCTTTTATTGGATTAATAAACAGTTCATTTATTACTTTAGAAGTGACCTTTATTGTGCTGGAAAACTACTGGAGATTTTATGATTATTTGTGTTCATATATTTTCTATTTTGTGGTATTTTTCCATTTATTTAATACAATGCAGATTGAGACTTTTTTGTGAATAATAGTACAAGAACACAGCATTTTTCTGAATGTCCTGCATCACAAAGTTATACCAGCTGCATATTATTTTAATATGGAATTTCAGACTTCATTTTCCAGGTAGTGGCACCAGCATCCAGTACTTGTATTTTTTTTTTTTAAGTTGTTAATGAGTAGCTCTTGATATAGCAGGAAGTGTACCCACTACAAGGCTCAATGCCCAGTTTAGGTGCAGAATGAACATTTTAACATATATATGAGAGCTTAGAGGATCTCCCAAATTTATGAGCATGATATCACTCCTTGCAAATTTATTCTCTTCTGTATTCATTCTGCTTGATCTACTGAAAATAAAACCCCAAATCTGTCTTGCATATTCTATGACCAATGAATCATCTGTCTCTGCTTAGCAATATCTAAGAAGGTGACATAATACAGGGGGTTCAGTCCTTTGGCGTTCATAATGTGCTTTTAATTGGATGAGTAAACTGAGCCCCATTATTGTGTTGCCTGTGCTGTTTAGTCTTAAAATAGCTACCTACTGTAGATTGTGTGCTTTACATTTGTTACAAGTTTAACACAATAGATGACTAATGGCTGACAAATGTGGCATACACATTATGGCATATGGCACCTGTGATGATTTTTGTTTTCAAATTTAAAGTACTGACAGGGTATTGACACACAACTGACAATCATCTTAAGTGTGAGATGACATTATTGTATGACTTCTATCTTACAGTACAGAAACCACTTGCCCATCTTCCAGTGACAGTCAGATTACATTTAAATTCTCTGGCTTTCTGTGTACTGTAGACTCCGTCTTATCCAGCCTCTCTTTAACTGGCCTCCTCTTTAACCAGTCATCAGATTTCTGCCATAGTCCTAGCAAAAGACAACAGAGAAGAACAACACTTCCACCTCCTCTGGGCTAAATAATGACAGATATTTGAGTTTTAGACTTCATATTCATTAGAAAAATGCATACTAACACAAATCCTGTTATTCTAGCTGATTTATAACCTATAAATATTATTTTGTATGTTTTTTCTGATTAACCAGCTATTCGTTTATCCAGCCTAAGGTCCAGTCCCAGCAAGACCAGATAAGAGGAAGTCTACTGTACTCTGCCAAACTACCAACAGTCCTTATCTCAACTCTTCTCATCTGTTCTTTCTGCAGTGCAAACTATTTTCTTTGCTGTTGTATGATAGCTTCTTACCACATTGTCATCAGCATATATTTCATCTGCACTACTCAAGGATATTCTTGAGCGTTTGATCAAACTTTTCTCCATTCCTCCTTAATGTTGTGACCTTTGAGAAAAGATGATCAATTAACCAAACAATGACAAACATTATAGTTACAGGTTTCCTTTGCTTCATAGAATGCAAGCTATCTTGTATTATAAACTTTCTAAGTCAGTATCACCAGTATTAAAATAGCAGTGATTCACGGCTATTGGCCCTGATTCAGCATACGTCCCATACTCTGGAACAAAATCCCAGTCCATGTTAGGCAGAGCCCCTCACTGACTCTCTTCAAGAGAAATCTTGACGAGTGGGTGGGAGATCGTAGGTTTACCCCGGGTGTCACCCCTGTATTGCTACTTAACAGAGGCACAGTAAACTAATTTTAATAAGTAAGGGGGTCTTCAATGTGTCACTACTAGACAAAGGCACAGTATTCTAAATTTATTCTATACAGCTTAGTACCACTACATGGGGTGGCGAAAGCCACATCTCTAGGGCTAGGCTTGCAAATGCCTCAGGGCAGATAGCCTAGAACTAAACTATGAAACTATGAAACTGCGAAGATTGTTTGCAGAATGTCTAGATTTTTGCCTCATATTTTTGGACTGTTCCTCTTAAAATGTGTGGTTTTATGGCAAATCAGTGAGAAATGAATTCACTAAATATTAACATACATTTGAGTTCCACAATTTATATCCTTCAGAAAATGTATGCAAACACAGAATCTGTCATTCTAGCAACTTTCTAAATTTATAAGAGCAGCATTTAAAATCTGCCCCTATTCTGAGACCGTTGTCTGCCCATTATTTTTGGTTTTGTCCACATTTCTTGCTCTAAGAGGTATGTCCCTGATACTAGAGGTAAAAGGCTAGGAAACATAACAAGTCATCAATCTGTCTGGTTCACATGTTCTGCACATGAGGCCGATCCAAAAGGAGTGGCTACTGACTGTAATATTCAGTCTTTTGTGATGTCACATGAAACCTCTGAGCAGTAACTACCATCATTCTCCTCCACAGAAGTGGACGTCTGACACGTCTGTAGGCCAGTCTCTCCTTTTCATACACTTCTATATCCAAGGTAAAGGAACCCAACACCTTCTGCTTAATTCTGGAGTACCTACCACAGCCTTGTCTCTGCATGCCACACTGATATGAATTTATAGGAAGTCATAAAATCTAATCACCTCTTGTTTGAGTACTTCCAGGTCATTTTCTTAAACCTTTTGATCTGCTGCCCTTATTGGATACATTTTGGTGCTTATTTTGACCGCATTATCTGCAGATGATTTCAAAATTACCTGCCAGGCAGTCTGCATATAGATGGGGGGATGGCAACTGTACAATTCTATGTGCAGTATCAGCTTAGGAGTGCCATAAAATACAAACCCATGTCCCATTCACTTGTCTTACTTCCTGTCCTGTTTTTTAGTTCCCTTACCTTTCTTCTTCATCTGGTTCTCTACACATCACATTGCCTCACATTACTGGATGTCTCCCTCCTTTTTTACTTTCCGTTTAATAGCTTATTAGCATCAAATGCTTGTTTTGTGATTCATGAAGATGGATGCTTCTGCTACAGTTCCCTAAGATGTTATCCACAAGTGTCAGAACACAACCAACAGCTTTTCAAGCTGCCAGTATTCACTGTAGTGTATACAATTTCCCACTATCTAGGCCGTTCCAGTAAAATGTTACTTCAACTCCTGATCCACTACCTATCAGAGTAATTATAACACCCCTTCATTGCTGCAGCACATGACGTTTAATCAACAGGTATATCCATAAAGTAAACTCCTTTCCACAGTACTGGAATATGAGGAGGAAGCACCCAGGTACATTGTTACAATTAATGGTACAGAGTTGTCGCACCTGGAAAAGTTGATCTTTACCGTAGAAGCATGCCTTTACCACAAGGAGCATATGAGCTATGTAAGGACATAAACTGCAGGAGGAAGACCTTACTCTATCAACAATAGTAAGGTGAGGAGCTGGTGAAGACAGCGCCCACCTCCACCATTTGCCTATCTAGGATGTTGTGGTGATTGCACATGTGGTACAAATTATCAACACTGAAACATCAGCATCCACAGTCATTCTTGCTGCCATTGTTAAGAGGTGAACAAAGTCAGACAGCAAGGAATAAATGATAAGGAAGTGGAGTGCAAAGGGTGCCAACTGCAAAAATAGACTTTTACCACCACAGTGGACATCACCCTTGTGGACATAAACAGTGGAAAGTTCATCATCAGGAAAGGTGCCATTGATGAGGGATAGTACGGGTATCTTCCTGCTGACCAGAAAAAGATCCACTGCCTGGTACACAATCTGATGTGAATGATGAATGGTACATTCCTCACATGGACAGCTGTATGTCACCAGCTGTATACCATTCAAGGCTGCTTGAGCAATGTGGAGTTATCCTTCTATGGTCCCTTGTTCTATTGTTTTAGCCAGAGCAGGGGGTATGATGGGGTGTTTCATGCCTGATAGGGTTAGCCAAGGAGTATGTGTCACACTCCTTCGCAGTATATCCTCTTGGACTAAAAGTGGGTGGCCACTAGTGCCATATAGTCTGCATTGCCTGGCTCCAGGACCCATGGCTACCTATATCACCTGGGAGAAATTTAGTAGTGCCAAATCTAAAAGTTGAGTCTGAGGCTTAAATACATAGCCTATCCAACTGTTCCAACTCAAGGTGAAAGAGATCCTGATACTGGCATATCTGCTGCCATTTGAAACAGTTGCACCTTTACCCTGCTGCAATGGGGGTGTTTCAAGGAAGCCGTGTCATTCTTCACCTCATTCCAAATATAGGAGATGGCAACTGTGGCATGACATCCATGTCTCTAATCCCTAAAGACTACCTCCACACATGTCCTCCTACATTCAGTTCCACTGCTGAGCTGTCCACAGTAACAAAGAGTGGTGTGGAAAGATGGCACCATCATCCTTGGGCTCTGTATAGGTCAAAGATAATTAGATTACATAAGCTTATCCAGGTTGTATATTAGAAACCGAACAACATGGACATCCTTTATGCATGGTCTTCCTTCTTCCCTCAAACACAGTAAGTGGGCTATTCACCAGGAGGCCTATGCAAGGTTCTGTATGAGAAGAAAAAGAATAACATCTGTGCTAAGTCTGTCCCATTGATCACCAACTAAAAATGTGGGTATCTGCAGTATATCCATGCTCCTGCTATTCCCCTGTACCTTGTTTGATGTCCACTGTGCTGTCACAGACAGATGTATCTTGATGTCCTCTGTCACACTGCAGTTACATGGCTGTTGGTTGTCCTGACTGTACAGTAGAAATGTCTGAGGATCTAAGTGACTGGACTCTGTGGATTCCTTTGCAGCTATTGCTAGATTCCACTGTTTGCACTGGGGTGTATGCTACTTTACTGCAAGGGGATAATGTTTTGTTCACACACTGGATTGCTTCGCAACATCTCTACATGTTGCATAGCTGACCCTTTATACACTGGGACTTGTGCTACTATACTGCCTATGGATATCATATTTGTGCCCCAGCAGGATAGGAATATCAGATGGCAACGTGCTACGTTGATTACTGCATGACCTCTTTGGGCTATATGCAATGTATAATACTGGACTGACTTCTGACCAACTTCCTACTGCGTTACTTGTATTCTGTACACTGAAGACTATTATATTGTGGATTTCAGTTTGCTTTAGTGCAGAACTTGCAGCTGTCCCTGCTTTCTGCAACTTTGGTTATGTTGTGTACCTTGAGAACTGTGCTACACAGATGGCTGTAGTGTTTGTTTCTTTTTGTTTACTGGTGGATTAGTAACTATCCCCCTCTCCTGATGTTTTTTTTTTATACTTTCTGTGTTGAGTCACTTACATAATTTGCTAAGGGTGTTCTGTTGCTGCTAGAATGTCATCTGGTCCTGCTACCTTGAGCTTTATTCCCCTAATAGGACACAGACTGTTAAAGAAAGCTTCTAACAGCTACAGTCCCTACTGCTGTGCTAGAGCAGTACTTTGGTGCAGTCATCTACAACAATTACTGCCTGTATTGCTACACTTTACTTTTAGTGCTCTGGTGTTTCTGTGTCCTGTTATGTCATGTTTTCTCTGCTACTGGGGAGGATTTCTGCAGAATGCTTGCCTGTATTTCTGCATATCTTCTTATTCCTTGCCCTGACTAAATTTTTATTGTGTATTCTGCTGTCAGTACATGATTCGCATGTGCCTGCTGACTATTTGGGGGATTGTTTGAAATTACAAGCTCATTTTCTGTGTGAGACATTATATATTTCTGCAAATGTGGGTGGCACAATGGTGCAGCAATTAGCATTGTCACATTACAACAAGAGGTTCTCCAGTTCGATTCTCACCAGCGGTGCCTTCTGTGTGGAGTCTGCCTGTCCACCCTGCATTCACGTAGGTTTCCTGTGGGTGCTTCAGTTTCCTCCCACATTCCAAAGACATGCGAGAACATTTCTTCCTGGCTTCTGCTGAACATAGGCTCTGTCCCAGTCAGACTTTCACAGTAAACAAATGTTAAATAAATATAAAAACGTCTGTGCTTTTCACTTGTTTGATCTGCCCTACATCCATTGCAGTAAAGCATCCATCTGTTTTTGGTGAGCTGGCTTCTCCAGTGAGTCCCTGTACATTGCTCTTATACAGCTACACCTTGCTCTTTTGGCAACTATATTTCACACTCAAAAAAAGTCCTTGAACCAAATAAGGAATCCGATGCAAAAACCAGAGAATACAAGATAAATAAAAAGAATCTGGTTCCACACAGCAGTGAAAATCAATATATCCTTTATTGTAGTAGGTAAGTGCTTCCTCGGAATAACATCCGCTTCATCAGACCAACAAAGATAGAATAGCAGTTACATTTTTAAACACTAAAACATCCAATCAAAAATCAGATAAAATGTGTATCATAGCTAAAAGCCATGTTTTAAAATACATCTGTAGAATCTATAGATCGTTAAAAAATTGAATAAAACAGACTAAATGAACAATATGTACTTAAAACTGGTAAATACAATAGTAAAAAATAATAAAAGATGGACTATTGAAATATATATGATAAAATATTAAAAGAGAAATCAATGCTTTAATGGCCGTGCTTTAAGGAAGGGTTTCAGGGAAACTCTGTTGTTTAAACCAGGAGGTTTATCAGCTTGAAAGCGCAAAATCCATTTCTGTTCACTAGATTCTGTTCTATTATTTATGTCACCTCCTCTCTTGGTACTATGCAGAATCTCTAGTACCATAAAGCTAAATTTATGTTCTTTACCCTCTTTAGCTACATGTAGTGATAGTGCGCTGGTTTCTTTAACATTCCTGATATCCCTAAGGTGTTCAAGTATTCTATCCTTAAACACCCTGTTCATTTTCCCTATGTAAAATGAGAAGCAGGTAGTACAATAGCAAAAATAGACAACATTTTTTTGTTCGACAATCTGCATAAAAAGCAGTATCTATCTTAAAATCCAAAGTGGGATGTGTAAAATGATTACCAATATGTATATGTGTACAGGCCATACAATTCCTACACATATATGTACCAAGTCTATCAGATATTATAGTTGATTTAGTATTAAAGGATCGATAACAGAGCTGACTCTTAAGTGATCTATTATTTCTAAAAGCAAAATCTGGCTGTGTGCCAATGACGTAGAAGAGGCACAAAAAGGATTTTTGGTGTCCAAAACAAAAAAAATTCACAAGTCGCACCAGCCATACTAGTTAGTTTTCAAGCATTCAAAAATAGCATTCAAACCTTTTTCTCAACCAAAGATTCCTTCTTCAAGGCACGAGTCCTCTCCTGACGCCAGTGAAAACCTGAAACCACCAAGAGGAGAAAACCAACAACCCAAACACCAACCTCTGCATGCACGTGACGGCTGCCTTTGTAGAAAAAAGAAAAAACCAAAGCCAGCAAGATGGGTATCACACCATTTATTCAGAGGCAAAAAAAGGAAAAACCCATCCAATCTAAAAACTCATACTAGTTTCGGCACCAGCCTTCATCAGTGAGTGAAAAGCATTCAAAAATACATGGTCAACCATTACAGTAGACAGAATATCCCAGTTCTTTTTAATAATATCACATGCTACATGCACATTACTGGCAAAGGTCAATGGCATTGTTAGTTTATTCCTAGATGTATCAGTGGAAGCATCACTTGAGAAAGTATTGTTAATATTATCCCTGTTGTTAATACTAGTGGGGAGGGGGGAAAAGTATGGCTGGCACTTACCTGATCTATGCCACCATCCTTCTGCTATTTGAGAATCAATAAGTTTACTACTATAGCCTCTTACTAAAAATTCTTGTTTAAGTGTTTGTAATGCAACAGTGAGACTAGCATCATCATTAAAAAGTCTCATAGTTCGAAATATCTGTCCTTTTAACACATTGAATTTCGTCTGATTCGGCTGCATACTGCCATAGTGTAGAACATTATTCTTTCTAACAGTTTTCTTATACAAAGTAGTAGACACAGTGGATAAATTATTTTTAGTAACTTTAACATCCAAAAACTCTACTTCTTTATCAGAATATTCATAGGTAAATCTCAAAAAAGTATTCAACTGATTTAAGTATAAAAGAAACTCTTTTCATCTTGAGGCTTCACTGAGCCTTAATATAGCACCAAGGGGACTTAGGGTTCTCACCATGCCCAGTTATGGGCAAGCTTATCCTGAGCTACGTAGGTGTTGGCAGTTACTTAACCTTGAGTGCAGTGCTAAATATATGCAGCTCCTTATCAAATTTTTTGGACCAGAGGAGCTAAAACTATCTAATGAAATCACTGAGTTGCAAAACATAATTAACAATACTTATTCAGATAAACTTGCTGGTGATAAAATGGATGTGTTGTTTGAAAATATTACTGGATATGTCAAGAGACTTTCTGCTACCAAAAACAAAAAATTACAAAGGGATTTGAAGGATTTTAAAGAAGGTAATATCTTTGCTTGGGTAAATGAAAGGGTTAATACTAACTCCAACATACAGCATATAACAGGAAATGGGCAGAGCTCTGTAAAACCCAGAACTACATTGCATTTAACTGTTTCAGATGAACAAGCAGCATATGCAAATGCTGTTAAAACTACCACTTCTACAGAACCTTTATCCAATGTTCCTATTGTTCCTGTAAGTGAGGGAATTGTTTCAGAAGTTAACCTAAATACTTCTGTAGCTGCTGTAAGCAGTCACTCTGATGCTAGCACAAGCACTGCTGCTGTTAGACCTAAAACAAGCATGGCTTCCAGTGTGAGTCTGAATTCCACAGAGCAGGCCTCTGTACTATCAGGCTCCACCCGTGGACATTTTTTTATTGAAAGAACCTCTGCCTATAAGAGGCAGATCGAGGAATCGTCTGCAAAATCAATGTACACGACGACTACACAGCCAGGAGGACGAAATAAGGTCAGGAAAGAGATACAAACAAGCTTAGTTCACAATATCTCTACTTTAACTTTAACTGACTCACAATTATCTGTGTTAAACAAAGGTTTAACCTTTGTTCCGGCTCAAAGAATGGACATAACAGAGGTAATTAAAGACCTACACCTTTTTGGCAGAACTCTTACACTTAAAGCTATGTTTGGTAATTCTAATAACGCTGATTGTATATTTAGAAAGCCCAGCACTTACATACCACCTAGTAATTCTACTATAGATCTGTTCATTGACCTTTGTGAAAAATAACTTAGAGAGAAGTCTCTAGATAAGCAAACTAATAATTTTAGTAATTTATCAGCTGCAGAGATACAAGCTCTAGTTGAATTGAAAGAACTAAATAGTACAGAAATACGTCCAGCTGATAAAGGAGGTGGTATTGTTATCGACAAGGACAGATATATAGAATCTATGTTAAGTCATCTCAGTGACGTTGATATGTATGCCATTTTACCTATGCATATACTCAGTAGCGTCATAGAAAAAGTACAGTTTTTGATCTTTGATTTATTAATAACAGGCATGATATCTGAGCAACTGTTTGAGTATTTCAAGGTAGAACATCCAACAGTCCCTTTGATATATGGTCTACCCAAAATACATAAGAATCCCTAAACTCCACCTATGCGCCCTATAGTTTCAGGCCGAGGTTGGGTAACTGAGCCACTTTCTATTTTCATAGAAAAGACTTTGCATGCTGTCTTGGCTAATTGTAGCACTGTTTTAAAGGATACCAAGAGTTTTTTAAATGAGCTATCTAAACAAAATGGAATTATCTTAGGACAATGTTTATTTGTAACTCTGGATATTGAATCATTGTTCACTGTTACACCCAATGAATGGGGAATTGAAAATGTCAGGGAATTACTGTGTGAGAGAAACACCCCTGATACTAAGGTGAAACTTATTTGCACACTTTTGTAAATCATCCTAGAAAATAATGTGTTTATTTTTAATGATGTTTATTATGCACAAAAAGTTGGCGTAGCTATGGGCACAGCTTGTGCTAATAGCTATGCCAACCTATCCCGAGCTAATTGGGAAGCTAAACATGCACTTTCAAATAATGAATACCAGGTTAACATCAAATGGTATAAACGTTTTGTGGATAATATTTTTTTGTTGTGGCATGGCTCAGAGCAGCGGCTACAAGAGTTTCTTTTATACTTAAATCAGTTGAATACTTTTTTGAGATTTACCTATGAATATTCTGATAAAGAAGTAGAGTTTTTGGATGTTAAAGTTACTAAAAATAATTTATCCACTGTGTCTACTACTTTGTATAAGAAAACTGTTAGAAAGAATAATGTTCTACACTATGGCAGTATGCATCCGAATCATACGAAATTCAATGTGTTGAAAGGACAGATATTTTGAACTATGAGACTTTTTAATGATGATGATAGTCTCATTGTTGCATTACAAACACTTAAACAAGAATTTTTAGAAAGAGGCTATAGTAGTAAACTTATTGATTCTCAAATAGCAGAAGGATGGCGGCATAGATCAGGTAAGTGCCAGCTATACTTTTCCCCCCTCCCCACTAGTATTAACAACAGGGATAATATTGACAATACTTTCTCAAGTGATGCTTCCACTGATACCTCTAGGAATAAACTAAGGATGCCATTGACCTTTGCCAGTAATGTGCATGTAGCATGTGATATTATTAAAAAGAACTGGGATATTCTGTCTACTGTACATGAGTTGAATGGGGTCATTGGCACACAGCCAGATTTTGCTTTTAGAAATAATAGATCACTTAAGAGTCAGCTCTGTTATCGATCTTTTAATACTAAATCAACTATAATATCTGATAGACTTGGTACATATATGTGTAGGAATTGTATGGCCTGTACACATATACTCATTGGTAATCATTTCACACATCCCACTTTGGGTTTTAAGATTGATACTGCTTTTTATACAGATTGTCGAACAAAAAATGTTGTCTATTTTTGCTATTGTACTACCTGCTTCTCATTTTACATAGCGAAAATGAACAGGGTGTTTAAGGATAGAATACTTGAACACCTTAGGGATATCAGGAATGTTAAAGAAACCAGCGCAATGTCACTACATGTAGCTAAAGAGGGTAAAGAACATAAATTTAGCTTTATGGTACTAGAGATTCTGTATAGTACCAAAAGAGGAGGTGACATAAATAATAGAACAGAATCTAGTGAACAGAAATGGATTTTGCGCTTTCAAGCTGATAAACCTCCTGGTTTAAACAACAGAGTTTCCCTGAAACCCTTCCTTAAAGCATGGCCATTAAAGCATTGATCTCTCTTTTAATATTTTATCATGTATATTTCAATAGTCCATCTTTTATAATTTTTTACTATTGTATTTACCAGTTTTAAGTACATATTGTTCATTTAGTCCATTTGTGGTGCAGTGGTTAGCATTGCCGCCTCACAGCAAGAGGTTCTCCGGTTCGATCCTCGGCTGGGGTGCCTTCTGTGCGGAGTCTGCATGTCCTCCCTGTGGTCGGGTGGGTTTCCTCCGGGTGCTCCGGTTTCCTCCCACATCCCAAAGACATGCTGCAGGTGGATTGGACACTCTAAATTGGCCCTAGGGTGTGCCTTCTGTGGAAGGCGACACCGTAAAACTCCACTGCCATTCAATGTGCGGACAAGGTGATCCACTGTGGCGACCCCTAACCGGGAAAAAGCCGAAAGAAGAAGAAGAAGAAGAAGATACTACAGATGTATTTTATCACATGGCTTTTAGCTATGATGCACATTTTATCTGATTTTTGATTGGATGTTTTAGTGTTTAAAAATGTAACTGCTATTCTATCTTTGTTGGTCTGATGAAGCGGATGTTATTCCGAGAAGGTGCTTACCTACTACAATAAAGGACATATTGATTTTCACTGCTGTGTGGAACCAGATTATTTTTCTTTATATTTCACACTCAGACTACTGTGATTGCTGAATGTGTATGTGTGATTCTTGTCTTTAGGTAACTTAGTTTTACTTTCTAACTTATGTATGCTAGATTTGTGTTTATCCAGTTCCCTTCACTTCACTTTGGCTGCTTTCTTTCTGGTGAGTTGGAGCGCTAGGCCAGTGCAACTTGTCATACTTGCAAGAACAGACAGTTACCATTTGATGTTTGCTAAGTTAGCCATGATGAACTCTATTTCTGCCTTTCTTTCTAAACTAAAGGTACCTTAAAATTGTCACTCCATCTAAAGCATGCCAGACACCTTAAGTACTTCTCTCATGTTGTCTGTCAAACATTTCTGCTGATAATATCATAGTATGCTGATGTGTTTGATATGACCTGTATTGCTGTTTTGGCTGTACACTTGTACAAGCCACAGAGGTAATGCTATGAGTTAACAGAATATATCACATTTGTAATTTATTTATTTGTTTATCTATTAGGGCCCTGCTCATGTTTTTTTTTTTTACATTAATCTCAGTATGCACAAGGCTTCTTTATGGCTTTATTTGCATTTTTGTGACCCTGTGCTGTTCTTTCTGACATTACTGTGCACAATACATTTCTGTGTACCGCATTACACTTCTTTACTGCAATAAAAGCAATTATGACAAGGGATAGTGCCTTTACTATTGACATTACAACTACAAAAATGTCCGCAGCTAGATCTTTATAACACAGTTGTTGCTTCAGAGAGAGAAAGAGAAGACGAAAAAAATCTGAAGCATAATTTTTATATTGGCAAGACTATTAAAAAATTAAAGGAGAGAAAAGGGTCCCATCTTTCTGAGATACATAGGGGCATTGATACTAATGCTTTGAGTTAGCACATTTTATCTATGGGTAGAGAATGCAAGTTCATGTTTAGAGTTCTTCAGAGAGAGTGCATACCAACATACAAGAGGTGATTTAACCATTAAAACAAAGATAGCTTAATATAGAAGGATCAACTTTTTTAGGCTTGATACTCCACCAGGGTTTAAGGTTATGAACAGCATGAAACCAGTTTTAAAGTTGGAAAGTGAAATCTTATAACTATATGTTAATTTTGTTTTTGATATTTATTATACCGGGCTGTACAATGTTTTAAAATTGTTGAATGAAATTTAAAATGGTCATGTGGCCTGTTAACCATTTTTGATAAACTAGCTATTTATATAAATTAACTCTGATAGAAGCAACATTTTGTATTTAGCATTGACAAACAGTTATAAGGACTTGAAAGCTTTGTTGCTGCTATTATTGTTGCTGCTCATTTTATATTCTGGTATTAAAGTGGTCTTACATGGTTTGAATTCCTTAGCTGCTTTGTGGATTGTTTTTTCATTTGCTTATTGGAACTCATTTGGCTACTGGTGAATTTTATTCTATCCTGTTTAGAAACAGGGGAATATGTCATTTTAAAATAAATTGTCCACATTTGATATGTGAAAAGCACAACAAAAATAATTATGTGAAACAGTGTACAACATGTGTGAGGGCCTAATCACTTTTGGGTGGATTGTGCAAAGAATACAGTAGAGGAAGTTATAGCAGGTGCTACAGATGATTTAAATACTGTGGATCTGAACAACAAGGAAGCCTCAAAGGAAAGTAGTGTTCAGCTTAAAGTTGAGATGTATCCCCAGGAGAAATCAATAGCACTAACAAAAACATAATACATTTTCTGTGCTACAGGCAGATAAAGAAGAGAAAAGTATAGACGGTTGTAGAGATGGGGAGATACATATAAATAATGGTGATATACCAAAGAGAAAAAAAAGGTCTAAAGAAAGAGGTAAACATAAAACATGAAACTTTAAACCCCCAACATTAATAACTGGATTTCAAGATATTGGTTAAGTTATGCCAAAGCAAGTATGCATACAAAGTTTTAAGTGACAAAATATATTATTCCTTTAGATCATAAATCTGTTCAGGTGTGGTTATATTTTTATTAGATTCTAACAAAAAGAAGTTTCAAATGAGCATTACTGAACCTGGCAGAGCATTAATAGAGAAAGAATAAAAAAATGCACATAAAGAAATCAGCAACTTACTTGAAGATATACCAACCGACCCCCCCACTACCACCTCAGGCTAAGACCTCATTTTTCCCTTGTTTATCAACCACTGTAGGGAATTTCTTACCTAGCCTCTTCATCGACTCTTTAACCTTTGCCTGACACAAAATGTAATCCCAAACATCTGGAAAAAAGCAGTCATAACCCCCATTCCCAATCAAGCTAAAGCTCAGAATACCTCATGCTTTCATCTTATTTTAATCCTACCAACTCTTGGTAAAGTGGTAGAAAAAATAATTTATATCCAACTCTCAAGCTACATTCACTGATACCATCTCCTTACCCTAAAACATTATGAATTATGGGTAGGTTGTAGTACAATTACAGCACTATGGTGTCTTACTGATGATATTCTTCTCAACATGGAGAAAGGTAACTTGACAGAAACAATATTCATTGACCTCACAAAAGATTTTGATGTAGTCAACCACCAACACCTCCTTAACTCTCTTCAGAACACTAGCATTAGTATCATATCTATGACCTAGTTCCAAGTCTTCTTGTCAAACAGATTCTTCAGTGTTAAATTAGGCTGTTCCTTCTCTCAGCCCATACCTCTTTCACAGAGCTAACCCAAAGTTCTATCCTAGCTCCTGTTCTCTTCTCTTCTCTTCTCTTCTCTTCTCTTCTCTTCTTTCATCAATAAACTCTTCATGCCCTTCCTACTTTATAAATTGTCCCCTACACTGATGACATGATAATCTTTAGGTCCAGTGACAACCACTCTACAATCAAAGCACAACTGCAAAAATACATTATCTCCTTCAATTCTTATCTCACTAACCACAAACTAAGTCTTAAGTCCACAAAAATAAAAAACATGCTATTTGGAAACACCCACAAACTTAAGAAATCACCAAAGTCCCTAAATATTACTACCTTTTGTAGCACATCAACTGGAAAAAGACAGGCACTGGTTATAGCAAAAGACATATTTAAATAGCAGTAAAACAGTAGAGGTATTACCTATGTGCTGAAGAAAAAGCAAAGTCACTCATATAGAGGGTTTGATGAATGCAGAAGATAGAGTTGTTACTGACATCAATGAAATTTTAACATTTCTACGAGTAAATTTCAGATGTAAACTTTTATAATAGATTGTATAGATATTGAAAACATAAATTAATATTTAGATGAGATAATAAACCTTTTATTTTTATAGAAATGCAGTTAGCCTTGACATTTTTAATAGTCATTGTTTACCAGCTAAGGAACATATATTCATTACTTTTATTGTAAGGACTTACAAAATTGACAAAAATGGCAATACCAACACATTTTAAGGAATTCAGTGAGTGGATATTGAAGGTCTAGATATAAACCTGCTATGGAGTACTTCTGAAATTGCTTTGGAAGTGAAATGTTGCATTTTATTTAGATAATTTGAAACCTAAGTTGTTTATTGAACTGTGACTATAACTTATTAGCTTATATGTTACAGAAAAGAAATCAATCACAGCATCAGAAAGTTTCAGTTGAAAACATCCAAAGATAGTAGAATGAGTAGGAATATGTGGGATATTACAGAAAGTCATAAAAGCCTCAGTGTCTCATGTGCAATTAGCTTATTGCAAACTACAGGATTTGGGCTTAAAATTGATTTATGGAGTTTTGGAATGCTATTCTAGTTCTTATTTTAAACCAGTGATGAATTGGTTTGTTCGTGGTCCTGTTAACATGAAAAGGAATATTTGACAAGGATGCCCATTAAGTACTTTATTGTTTGTATTATTTATGTATTATGTTGCTATGACTACAAAAAACTGCTTATTTTTAATACTGTATGGCATTCAATAATGATTTCCTGTACAGGTGATTTATTACTTAATGCAGTATATTTTGATCAATATAAAGAGTGATTTGGAAGCGATAGACAAACTTTGAAAAGGTTTGATTGAGATATCATTTTAGATAAAAGTGCTCTAACAGATTGCAAGAGGAAATTATTAGACATCAGTTTTACTTTAGATACCTCTGAGATTTGAAGAATTAAGTTTGGAGTTGATAAACCTATGAAACATCAGTAGAATGATTATTTGAGGAGAATGCAAGAAAGAGTTAATACACAGAAACTATTTAAAATGACATGATAAAAACCTCATGTGTTGAAAACTTATACATTTAGTTTAAATACCTAATTAACTGGTATATGGTTGTCTGCAGAAAATACTTTAACTAAGTTAAAGGGCATTTTTATGGCATATCAGGTAATGATCAAATCCTATAAAACAGGAATTTTATATCAGCTGTTGTTCAAATATGATAGAGCCAATACTGGGCTATCACTCCCTATTTATAAAACATGATTGTGGTTAATCATTTTAGTAAGTATTTTTCAGATTATTATGAGACTTTATTAGACAGGTGAAACATATGAGATGTGTTACAAAAGTCTAGTACTAAAGATGTGAAATGAAATATGTTTGTTTACAACAGAAGTCACAGGTGTGGAAAGATGTGGTACTAGAAAAGTATTATATGGAACCAGGAGGTGAACAATTAGATGATAGATACTTAAAGGGATTATGAGATAATTTATGTATAAATCAGAGCTCTCCAGTTCTAAAGGGTGTTGCATGCTGGTTAGGCCATCAGAAATTAGCAGTTATAACTTTAATTATGCATAAAACAGTGATGAAAAGATGATGTACTTGTGTTTACATGTTTTTATTTACAGATGGCAACATGTGGAACTCTCATAAAGAATACACTGACAAATCTTTTTTGCATCAGTTATCTAATGATTTCAATGGCACACTCACTTTTGATGCTACAAGATAAGAAGGTTGTGGAGTCTATTTCCAACCGAGCTGACTGATTCCCTTTTTCCATTATTGACAATGCAACACAGCATTAGGAAGTGCTGCACTCCTGAGTGTGGTGTCCCTTGCATATGATATTAAATTGTCTGTCTGACCTTGTGCTAGCTTAAGGAGGTGTAAAAGATCCTATTGCACTTATCAAGAAGAGTAGGAGTTTATAGTCATAAAACAAAAACTTATTTACACACTTTCAGCATTATACATTATTAATTACAATATTTACGCAAAGATTTATATGCATAATTATTAATTATTTCTTATGTTTTCTCTTTTTACCCCCAGCTATTCTACAGCCAAAGCTTTATTGCTTCCATCATATCATGAATATTCTACTCCCAATTACATAACCAGTTATTACATCTTGCTTTCCATGAAAATTATGCAACAGACAATTTTCTGTCAAATTTTCCTGTTTATATTTTTTACATTGCATTCACCATGCAAAATCATTTTTCATGTTTCAATATTTTTATTACTATGCATTTTCTTTGTTGTTCTCTAAAACTCTTTTCTCCTAGGCCATTCTTCAAAAAATGCCTCATTATATTCTCCTCTTGACAATTGTTATATTTTCTTTAATCATATTGTTAGTATTTCATTAACCCTTTCACTGGTAATTTATTTAAAGTCAATCATCACAATTATTTTTCCTTGGGTCTATATTATGTGATTGAATGGTGAAATATTCAAACACGTAATAATCAACCCATAATAATCAAACCGCCAGAAAGTCGGATCAGTTTAATGGAGATCCTCGTACAGTGCGGAAATGGAAGTTTTCCATTGTCTGCACTGTAGTGCGATCTCAGAGTTGGTATATTTAAGTAGTGGGGTGTGGGGGTGCAGGGGGGCTTGCCCTCCTGCATAGAGTGTTTAAATGGTTTGTTTGGGTGGGTTTTCTTTTTTTTATTTTGCATTTGACATTGTGGCAATTTGATTATTTTCATTATCATTTACATCATTCTCTTCTGTTTTCTGGTAGTTATTCTTGTATTACTTGCCGTTCCTTCATATTTATGTAATATTCTGCAGCTTTCCCTTCTTTTCCGTCATTTTCTTTACTGTGATGTTCAGTATTTATGCATATCATACATTCAGTAAATTTAATTTATACTTTCTTTCATGTATTATCATCTTCAGTACCCAATGTCAATGTAAAGAGGGCAAGAATACTAAGGTTTATTAATTGTAAACCACATTCTTTATCTTCATTATAATCAAAGCTCCTTTTACATGATTTAATATATGCCCATTATTCTAAGTACTATATCTAACAATTCTTTTTCTAAAGAGGAGAGAAAAGAAAAAAAAACACTGCCATGTGCCTTAATTTCCAAGTATCACTAAATCATTTTTATATAATTTCTTAAACATCAAATTGCAGACAAATCTATTTCCTTTATTTCACCTAAAATTTCTTTCCTCTGTTTTTCAGTATCTTTCCATCCATATTTTATACATAATACCTCTATCTGTTTTCTTGTAAAATATATACAAGCTATCATTGTTGTTGTTTTCTTTACTCAAAACAAACTCCGCTGCCTCTAATATCTCAATTAATTCCTTCATTATCACTTAAAAATTGAACTGTAAAATACATGCTACAAAATAATAAAATAGAAAATAGTAGGTAGTCCACAGTTGCGTTAAAAATGGTAGGTAGTCCACAGTTGAGTTAAAAATGGAATATCCTTTAGTGAAACACACAAACAAGGGATCCTAGTTTCATATATAATGAAAAGCATCAAAACATTCATTATTTATATATAATCAGGTTATTTGGAGCAAGGGAGTGGCTACAGAGGGTGCTTCTGTTAAGAGCAATAAAATCATTACAATCATTCCTTTAAGCAAGTCCCCCTTTCCCTTAACACCATAGTGTAATCAGAGACTGTGCTACCTAAAACTGAAACTAAAAAGCTAGAGACAAACTATAATATAAGACCAGCTTATTAACTTTATATAGGCTAACTAAATAATCTAAACTGTACTAAGAAACTAACAAAATGACTAGTTAACTAACAAAAAGATCCACCACTAGACATCTCATTCCTTACCATAATAGCTAAATCCCCAGCACAGATCAGAAATAAATGGTAAACATACTTCACTGTGATATACTATTCCTGCTTTCTTTCCAACTGTCATTTTTCCCTATTAAAGCATCAGTAACTAAACAGATTAATACTATACTCATTGGGAAGCCCTATAAGACACTCATCCTAACTTTGACTTACTCCCTATCCATCCATTAACTAAAACTTTTACCCAGTACCTCTCATATATGTCTCAAATTACTCTTATTGATTTCTTTGTAATTCCATACTGCTCCAATCACCATCATCATCATCACCATCAACTTCCCTTTTCCCATTTTCAACATGGGGTCAGGGTGTTGTGTCAACTGTTGTCATCACTCTCAGTTCAGTGCCACTCGCCTACCTTCTTAGACAGTCATGCCATTCTGTCACAGGTCTTCTTTCACACAATCTGGCCATCTTTTTAGCTGGACACCCTTGTTTCCTCTTGCCTATTTACTGTCTGTCCCAAATCTTCAGTCTTCATTCACTGTACTTTTAGCATTTAAGGATATTAATGAAATTCCCAGAGCAGACTGGATGATTTTATTCAGTATATTAATAATACTGTTGAATTTTTGAATGTCACATTTAGTACCGCTAAGGATGTTTGGCATGGATGGTATCTACTTTTGAGGAGTTTTTACAGGAATGTGAGATTCTTGTCAATGTGTTTTACAAAAGAGGATATCCACCTCACTTTGTTAATCCAATAAAAGAGGAAGGGGTAGTTAAGCGGTGGAATGGATTTTATACCCCTTTAATTTTAGGGACTAAGAGAGAGTATGGGATGACAAATATTATACCATAGAAAAAATGAGATCTTTTATTAGTACATTTAGCTTAGATGACAGCCCAATTTTGGATATTTTGCATAAAAACTGGACTCTAATGAAAATCCTATTTCACTTATCAAAAAGAGTAGGAGTTTCTAGTCATAAAACAACTTATTTACACACTTCCAACATTATACATTAATTACAATATTTACACAAAGATTTATATCTGTTGAAACTATTTTTTTGCTTTTCTTTAACATTTCTGATGTCTAAAAACATATATCTCTGCTTTTTATATCATTCTGATACAGAAAATCTTGTCTTCATTCACTCTACTTTTAGCTTTTAAGGATGTTACTGAAATTGCCTCATAGCAAGAGGTTCTCCCATTCGATTCTCGGCTGGAGTGCCTTCTGTGTGGAGTCTGCATGTTCTCTCCGCGGTCGACTGACGTTAAAGACATGCAGGTAGGTGCATGCGTGAATGGGTCTGCCTTCTTTGAAGGTTGGGCATCGGGCTGGCAACTCAGCACTGTAAAAATCTACTGCCAATCATTAGCGGACCAGAGTTCCACTGTGGCGACCCCTAACCGGGAAAAGCCAAAAGACTGAAATTCCCAGAGTAGACTGGATGATTTTATTCAGTATATTAACAATACTGCTGAATTTTTGAATTTCACATTTAGTACCAATAAGGATGTTATGACTTATCTGACTGTTGAGATAAAAGGTTATGAACACAGTAGATTTAGTACCAACATTTATAGAAACCAAAGTTTTTAAATTCCTTTCTACACTACAACAGTTGGTGCCCTATATGTCAGAAAAAAAGCTGTGGTTAAGAGTCATCTTGTCTTTTTGGCATGGATGGTATCTAATTTTGAGGAGTTTTTACAGGAATGTGACATTCTTGTCAATATGTTTTACAAAAGAGGATATCCACCTCACTTTTTTAATCCAATAAAAGAGGAAGGGGGTAGTTAAGAGGAGGGATGGATTTTATACCCCTTTAATTTTAGGCATGACAAATATTATACGACAGGAAAAATCTGAGAGATCTTTTATTATTACTTTTTGTTTAGACAACAGCCCAATTTTGGATATTTTGCATAAAAAATGGACTCTAGTTAATGAAAATCCATAATTGGTAAAGAAGTTGGGAAAAAGACCCTGCTTACTTACAGAAAAGATAAGTGTTTTAAGAATTATTTGGAGAAGAGGAAAACATTTTTTCAAGTAAAAGGAAGGAATCACCAAGGGCTTGGTATGCTGAAGTGTAGTTATTGTCACCTGTGTCCCTGTATTTTAACAAACACATTGTGTTTTGATTAATCGAACAACCATCTATGCTAGTGGCTGATTTTCTTGTTATTCAAAACATGTGGTATATTTAGCTCAATGTAAAGCATGTCCAGCATTTTATATTGGAAAAAATGGTAGGAAATCGAGGAATGTATGTATCTACAAATACAATTATGATATTAAGAAAAAAAAGAATACTAGCACATTATTTAAGCATACTGAAGTAAACGCATGGCAGGGCATGAATTCACATTTTTTGTATTGGAACAAATAGTTTTGGCCCGATGAGGTAGATTTATGGATGACTATATTGAGAACCATGAACTGTGGTGGCAGCTGTTCCCTAATGTGACAAACTTTCCAGGACTAAATGAAATGTGCCCCATTAGTTGTATTTTAAAATTAAAACATTATGAGGTTTAAACACGGTACTTAGGCTATTAAATATATATATATGGCCTCTGTTTTGTAGAGAACTTAAGATTTTGTAACACTAAGAAAACGTTTGAATTTTTTTTTTTTATGTTGATTGATGTTTTATTATGATTGGGTTGGATTAATCATGTGGCCTTAGGTAAAACCTTTGTAAATGAATCGAACAAGTACATTGTATTGTTCTGATGAAGTTCTATTTACCGGAACGTAAGTGCTTAACAATTTAAATTTAAAGTATTAAAAATTTTTTATATCAGTTCTGGTCCACATTTTGGGCTTTTTGTACCACAGCAAGGATTTTATAGATTTTTAGCTCATTTGTCCTTGTTTCGGGTTATTGGTGCTCAGTTCGTGTTTGTTATTCCATCTGCTGTTTTGAACAGTGCAGATCTAGATAACATCATTTTGGATGGTCACGACTATAACCCTTCACTGGGTGAACTTACTGTGTTGTTACAGCAAATTAGCCAACAGTTAGTTGCTTCAAAACATGCTTCACATGTAAATTCGAACTTCATACCTACTGGTAAAGCTGCAAGTTCAAGCAGTTGTCTGGGTTTTCTGTTGATGTACATTTCATCCATCTACTGCAGTATCTGGAGGTAGCAATGGGGGACAGTTTGTAATGGTTCGCAGTTCTATTACTGGATTGGTAAGCATTTTGAGTTTGTGTCCACTAGAGCTAGAAATAACCTGAGTACTACAAATTCACAGTTAATTGAGTTTGAGAAAAAAAATGTTCACGTACAAGAAGCTACAACTGGAAAATGCCTGCTTATCTAAATGTATTCAGTCAAACCAAATCCCTAAAGGTCTTGAAATTTAAAATTCCCTAATGGGTTGACAAAAATTTCCATACTTCTGAAATTATTTGATAGGACTGGTTGTGAGATAAAGTGACTACTGATTAAATGCAACTCCATCCAGATGGACAATTTACTGTTTGACGTTACTTCTTTGAATCAAGTTATTTGTGAAGACATGCTTTTTGAGAACTACTCTTGTAAATATCATACAATACTTTGTTGAACTGATAAAACATGCAACTATATCTTGAAATGTAAGAACAGGAAGTTAAGTAGAGATGCCGATGATTATTCAAGAGGGAGTGCTTATCCTGACCCACCCTCTGCTGGATCCAATATACTGATAGATGAGGCATGTTTCAGAAGGAGATTTGAGGCTTATCCCCCGAATTCAGGTCCTGTAGCTTCAGGTGATATCAGGTCCACATCTTTAGGGCGCACACCATCAAGGAGGACAGAGCGAATTATGAACAGGAATTTCAGTTTTCAGGAAGGAAAACAGAATTGCAAAATGGATGAACAGTTATACATGGAACAGGAGGAAAGACTGAGGAAGAGGAACAAGAAAATACATTAACTAGTTTTTTTGAGCTTGGAGGCCCCTGGCATTGATCCAGTAGAGATTATTTGTAATAGTTCCAAAGACTTTAAAATTTACAACAATTCTTCAGAAGTGTTTGATAGTTCTCATGAGGACATTTTAGCTAAAGGTATGACTTTTGTACCAGCTAAAATAGGTCATATAATGAATGTGTTGACTGATTTGAAATTATATATTAGGAATTGAACTTGGCATTATGGCTTGATTCAGATAATTATTTTTCATCTTTTTCCTGTCAACATAGGCCTAATATTTTTAACCCCCAGTCCATCACATTTTACAGATTTTTGAAAAACGATGTGAATTGCAAATTAGACATGTTTTAGATGAACCTGTTGTTTTTAAATATTGTAATATCACTAAGTGTTAATGTATATTTTTTAATGAAATTTGTGCAAATACTGATTTGAGAATTATGAAACAGGGCAAAGGGGGAGGGCTGATTATTATGGATAGAACTGACTATTCAAACCACATGAATTCATTACTCATAGAGGATATCTGTGAAGAAGTTTCACACAATGACGTTAATATTGCATACAGTAAGATATGTTTATTGTTGAAGGATATGTTATTACAAGGGCAAATTAACAAAGATGAGTTTTTGTTTATGATTAATGATAGACCTATTTTACCCGAGATTTTGGGGATTTCTAAGATCCACAAATGCATCATTAAGCCATCCTTGCACCCATAGTGTATACAGCAAGGTCCAAAACACACTTTATTGAAAGATTCTTGGACATGACGTTTAAAAAAGGTTTGGATATTTTACCCCAGATTTGTAAAGATTCTTGGGATTTCTTAATTAATATTAGTGAAGTTCCTTTTAGTATTTCATGGATTTTTTAACTACTGATGTGAAGGATTTATACTTGGTTATTCCCCATGATACTGGGCTACAATGTTTTTTGGAATGTATTAGTACTTCTTTTAATTTTTCTCTTTCCAAGTTAACTTCTTTGATAACATCAGTGGAGATAGTATTAGAAAACTTAATTTTCTTCCAGGGACAATTGTTTAGGCAGAAAACTGGAGTAGCAATGGAGGCAGCTTATGCCCCCATTTTTGCTAATTTTGTTATGACCCATTGGGAATCCAGTTACCTATTGAATAGTGAATTTGTCATTTCCTGGTCCATATATACAAGATTTTTGGATGATATTTTCATCTGTTGGACAGATTCCAGTATATTAAAAATACTGTTGAATTTTTGAATTTCGTGTTTAGTACCAATAAGGATGTTATAACCTATTTGGATATTCAGATAAAAAAAATTATGAACACACTAGATTTAGTACCAACATTTTTAGGAAAGTAAAATTTTCCTAATTTCTTTTTACACTACAATAGTTGGCACCCTATATATCAGAAAAAAGCTGTGATTAAGGGTCAACTTGTCCATTTGGCATGGATGATATCTAATTTTGAGGTGTTTTACAGTAATGTGACATTCTTGTCAATATGTTTTACAAAAGAGGATACCCACCTCACTTTGTTAGTCCAATAAAAGAGGAAGTGGTAGTTAAGAAGAGGAATGGATTTTATACCCCTTTAATTTTAGGAAGTATGAGAAAGTATGGGCTAACAAATATTATATTGTAGAAAAAATATGAGCTCTTTATTAGTACTATTACCTTAGGCAGCAACACAATTGTGGATATTTTGCATAAAAACTGGACTCTATTTAATGAAAATAAAGAATTGGTAAATAAGTTGGGAGAAAGACCCCCTGATTACTTACATAAAAGGTAAGTATTTTAAGGATTATTTGGAGATGGGAAAACAATTTTCCAGCAAAAGGAAGGAATCACCAAGGGGCTGGTGTGTTTAAGTGTGGTTATTGCCACCAATGTCCCTATATTTTAAAAACAAATTGTATTTTTATTAAGGGAAAACCATCTGTCAGTTTTCTTTTAATTCAAAATGTGTGATATATTTAGCTCAATATAAATCCTGTCCAGCATTTTATACTGGAAAAATTGGTAGGAACTTGAGGGAATGTATCTGTGAACACAATTATGATATTAAGAAAAAGAAGACTACTAATGCATTATTTAAGCATATTGAAGTAAATGTAGGGCATGAATTTACACTTTTTGTATTGGAACAAATAATTTTGGACCCGTCAGGTGGATTTACAGAAGAATATATGAAGAGACGTGCATTGTGGTGACAGTTGTGCCATAATGTGACACACTTTCCAGAACTAAATTAAATGTTTTCCATTAGTTGTATTTTAAAATTAAAACATCGTGAGGTTTAAGCATGGTACCTTATTTGAGGTATTAAATATATATATATGGCCTATGTTCTGTAGACAACTTAAGATTTTGTAACACTAGGGAACGCATGTTTGGGTTTTATGTTGATTTATGTTTTTTTTTCTGATTGGGTTGCATTAATCATGTGACCTTAGGTAAAAGCGTTTTATATGAACTGAATAAGTGCATTGTATTGTTCTGATGAACTTCTATTTATGGAAATGAAAACGCTTAATTTAATTTTAAAGTATTAAAAAAAACTTTTGTATGAGTTCTGGTCCATGTTTTGAGCTTTTTGCATGGCAGTAAGGTTTTTATAGATTTATATTACTGAAAAAGTTATCCCTTTCCTTCTTTTAATTTGTAGTCTGCTGTATGATTAATTTATTTTCCTTTTCCTATGCATGGCAGCCTTCTTTTGAGATTTGACCTCCAGTAGCTTCCTCTTTTTCACCTTCATTTTCATTTTGTAATGGGTAAAACTGGTTTTCCTATACAATTCCTTCTGCAGTTCTTTATATCCCAACCCCTCATTTATTCACTTTACCGTCCATTTCTTCTCCCACTTCTCCCTCTTGCTTTTTCTCATTTATTTTTAGATATATATTTTCATCATGTTCTAGATTCTCTTTTAAAGCATTTCATAGTGTTTCTCTCCATCACTATTTCAGTGTTTTAGTGCACATTAATTTACATTTTTGCAACATGATCCAGTTCCCTATATTAGTTACATACTCTTTTATTAAATTCATTAATTAGATTATGTTGGCTAAACCTTGTAATTTATATTTCCTTTTAAAGCATCAGTGTTCATAATTTACAGCATCAGTGTTCATAATTCATGGTAATTGCTTTATTTTTCCATTAATTTCCTTCAAAGTCACCTAATTTCTCAAGCCACGATCAACAATTTCCTTTCATCATAAACTTTTTTCACAGTGTAAATGTCTTTGTATACATCAAAGAAAATAAAAATCAGGGTCCTGTTCAGAAATAATGTATGTTCTAAATTGCAGCAATACCATTTTTCTTCCAATGTCTATATCAAGTGCAAAAACATTCCAGTTCCAAGCATAAATATTATTTTTTCTTCCACATTAAGCATGAGTCTGTTTGGCAGATTAACTGATTCAAAAGTCATCTGACAACAGTTCTCATTACCCAGATGTATTATACAATGCACAGAAACTGATGAAAAGTTAGTGGTTCTACCACCCAGTCTCAAATATTATAACTGTTAACTTTGCTGTCCCTTTTTGAAGAAGTCCACACATACAAGCAACTTTCAGCAATTATTTGTACTTCATGTTTTTCTCTTTCCTTCAGTGCTGCAGCATAGCTTTGTTTCACTTCATATGTTCATAGGATCATAGGAACTTACTAGGCTAATTGCCCTAAGGCTGTTACAAGCCTAGCCAAGTTCTACCCTTATTTTAACAATCAGGACAAATTGCCCCTGTCCAAGAGGGACGCAGGTGCAACCCCTGGGGTGAATTTATGGTTACCCATCCAATCGTACAGATTGTATTTGAAGAGGATCAATGAGGTGCTCTGTCTGACACAAAGTAGGAGTCCATTCCAAAGGTGCGGTAACCTCTAGGAGACAAATCTGTCCCTTCAGCAGGTTCTATCTGCAATAAACTGAGCATGTCCCTCTCCTCCTTCTCCTCCTGCAGCTTCATCCAGACTTTCATTATACTCTGCTGCCCTTGACTGGCCATTGGCCACATTGAACCAAGTTTCATCCTCCTGTATGCATTCTCCACTTTTTCTGCCCATAAGAGAGCACTTGTCACTCTCGTATCCTTTTCTGTCATCATCTCCTGTAAGGTTTGTATACCAAGTCCAACCTCCTAGATCTTCACCACTTGAGTCTGTATATTCTGCTCTGCATTGCCTACAAACTATATGCATTCCATTGCATTATCATCTACTATCTCAGCTCTCTAAAGCATACTATCTTCTGGCATGGCTAGTTCTTTCTCCTCCATTCTCTAACAGGAAGAGGTTCTACAGCTCCCTTAACTAAAATATTAGGGGTACTTTATGTATTTACATGTTTCATTGTTTCTTATTCTTTACATTATTTATACATTTACATTCATATTTATAACATATATATTGTCATTGTTTCCATTTTCTTTTCTCAAGCTTAACATAATGTAGACAGAAAAGAAAATTATTTCCATTTTCATTTCAAGAAAAAAGACTTTTCTAAGCTAAGTCAAACTATTTTAATTGCTTTATCTATCCCCATTCTTTCTTTCACAAACATCTTTTTATTTCATCTAGTACTTTTATCATGTCTGTTTTTATTATACAGTAATCCATCACATCTTATTTTCCATAATTTACAAATTGTTACAATCAGTATTCGATTTCACATTTTTTCTTTTCCCATATTTTCCATATAATATCATATCCACTGCTATGTTTAAAAATCCTTCAAATTTATATTCCCTTTTAGAACTTTTCCAAAACTGTTCATTTTTTACATTCTAAAAAATGTTTTGTTGTTTCTTCTTTATTATACTAATTATATTTCTTTCTTCCAGTCCTTTATATTTCCTATTATTTTAATTGATAACTTATCCAACAAAATTCTCCACAGAAAAGCCCTTGCTTCATAAAAATTCTCAAACCTTTTCCTTTTATTTCTACCACATTTTTACATCTTCTTTTTAATTCCTTCTAAGGCTATACCATATAAAAATTTTCTGTAAGATTGTTATACCTTAATTTTCTGTTTTCATCAATCTCATTAATTTTCACTTTCCATAATTTAATGTTTAGTTCATATTCTTTTCCTTCCATCTTTTCTTCTTTACCACTTTTTCCCTGCTTTATATTTCCACACTTCTTAATAGCTTGCATTTTCCCTTAGGAGAAAAGCTCCTGTCTTTCATCTTCTGTATTACCTAAACAAAATACACTGATCTGTTGTATATGTCTTAATATTTATTAACATATCATTCTCCATTTGAGCTGAAACATGTACACCCACTAAATATGCTACTCTGTATGTATTTAACATATACACTTTTTTGTTAAATGATAGATTAATAGTTCTCCACCATGATCACTTTTTTATTTCTTCCAACATTATTTTCTATTGTTCTATTACATTTTCATACCCTCTGAATTCTACTCTTAATACACTTATTTCCTTCATAATATCAAAATAAATCACTGATCTGGCACTATTAAGGCTGCCCTTTGCAATTTCCTGTTTCACCGAGTATATATACAGCATCAACGAGACGAAAAACAGTTTTATAATTTAATAACTTTAAATATCCAACACAAAGACCAAGGTAAAAACCAGTAGACAAAAACAAATAGATTTAGCGCTTTCGTCTCCTTTACGGAGACTTCTTCAGAATCTATAGTGCACTGTTCATTTGTCTTTTTATACCATCCAATAGCATGTCTAATTGATTAATTCACAATTAAAACAAGTAATCAAATTTAAAGAGACATTTCCTATACTTAACATAATGTTCTTGAATATATTGGGATAACCCATACTAAACAACAATCATTTTTCAAGTTACTGATTTGTAATTACCTATGTCAGGTTCATGATAGAGTAAAACAAACAGAGGCTCAAATGAATTAATTCTCTAAAAACTTGTGATAGTAATTGTGTATAATTAATGTAAGCCTAGTTGTACATATAAATATAATTATAATTATGAATAAATATAAATGTAAATATAAATATAATATAAATAATATATAAATATATACAGCTATAAATACTATAATATAGTTAATATATCCTGCCCATTAAAAAATATAGTACAATTGTAAATGTAAAAAATATATGTATATATAATATAATATGAATAAATAAATAATTATTGTGTATTAAAAGTTAAAAACTAAATGTATGTATATAGTAATATTTGAAGGTATTGTATGTATATATTACCCTCTTATTGTATCTCTACTTAATATATGTGTTAAACTATAATATATACATGATAATACAAATGGAATAATACCTTGTGATAACCTATATTAGTGAATACAAAAACTTGAACTGAGTATACAATGAATAATACCAATAAATAGTGCCACTTTAAATTGAAGAAAGTTAAAAATTAAAGATTACACGATGTCAAGCTACTATACAAAGCAGCGATAAAGCAGCTATAAAAAAGCTGTAAAAACAGCTATAAAGACAGCTATAAGACCTGCTATAAAAACTGCTTTAAAACTGCTGTAAAAACATTACTATAAAAACTTTGCTATAAAAACATTTTGTCTATTTAACAGCTGGCATAGGCACATATTTGTTTGTAAATTATTGTTTTTAACCTTTCAATTTCTTCGGGTCCGTTGCCAATATTTTCAATGCAGGGGTGATTGATATATGGTCATTAAGACCTTTACTACTGCAAGCATCCAATCTTAATTGCCAAATCATCTCCCCGTACTCAACCTTAGTTTCCCAATCACCTCCTCGTTCCATATGTTCAACTTCTTCAAGCACCCAAAATTTATAATCTGCTTTTTTACATTCCATTGCGTGCCTATACAAAGCATTATTGTCATTGTGCCTGTTTATATCTCTTATATGCTCATATATTCTGTTTCTGAGATGTCTCTCAGTTTTGCCAATATAATATTTTTGACAGGCTTTACATATCACCAAGTAAATTACCCCTTTTGAATAGCAGCTGCTATATTTCTTAGCTCTCAGAGTTAAAGATAAGCTTGGTATTTTCAGTTCTTTAGTTTCCGCAATGTACGGACATTGAGCACATCTACCACATTTAAAGGTTCCTTGCTTTTTATTGGTCCCACTTTTTTCTATTTTCTTTTTCTCCAAAATATTCTTAATATTTTTGTTTTTCCTAAAACTAAATTTTAAATCACTCTTAAACACATCTGTCTTAATAGCCATGTTCCTAAACATACCCCATGTCTCATGGATGCTTTTCTTCAACCACCCTACATCCTGGTAGTATGTAATAGTTAAATATGGAGTTGAATTAATATTTGTAATGTTTTGTGTATTTAATGTGTTATTCACCTCATTTGTATCACTGGTTAATCCACCACTAATCACTAATTTATCAACCTTTATTAATAGTGGTTTAAACCTATTCCCTCTCTCTAATATTACATATTCTTTAATAGGTTGAATAAGTTCCTTAGGATACCCTCTCTCAATGAACATTATTTCAACATGTTCTAGTTCTTTTAAGAAATCCACCTCTTCGGATATCATCCTAGCCATCCTAATCATTTGTCCTTTTACGACATTTTTCTTAAGTTGGTAAGGATGGTCACTATCAAAATGAAGGTACGCATTAGAATAATGTTCCTTCCTAAAAACATTTGATTTATAACACTTATTATATCTATCTTTACTTAGCTTAACATCAAGAAAGTGCGTTTCATCCATTTCTATTTGATGTAAAAAATGTAAAAATGAGGTAGTGTGATTAATATACTGTATAAATTCATCAATACAGTCTATCGTTCCCTTCCATAAAACAAAAATATCATCCAGGAACCTGAAGTACTTGACAATGTATTGATTGTACATAGAATTAAAAACATATTGTCTTTCCCAGTATAACATTATTATGTTAGCATATACTGGGGCACAAGCGGAACCCATCGCTACCCCTTCTTTTTGGTGGTAATAGTCCCCCTCAAAGTATACAAAGTTATATTTTAATACTAATTCCATACATTCTAGTACAGTCCTAAATTGGATAGGTGTAAGAAAATTCATTTCCATTAAAACTTTTTCAAACCATTCTATTCCAATTGTTTGTGGAATAACTGAAAATAAATCTTTAACATCAATTGTTATAAAATACATATCTTCATTGTAGGTACTTTCTCCTATTTTTGTCAGAAAGTCCCAAGAATCCTTTAAAATGTGATCGTACTTATTATAAAATTCTTTAATCATAATATCCACATAAGTTGCCATAGCTTGGGTTTTGGACCCTTGTGATGCTACTATTGGTCTCATAGGCGGGTCCACTAGGGATTTGTGTGTTTTCGGTATACCAAATATAGCTGGTATCACCGGTTTGGGTACTGTTAAAAACTTATATAGTTCTAGATCAATCATTCCAGAAAACAGATTATCTTCCAAAATTAAATCTATCTTCCTATATAATATATTGATCTCATTTTTGGTCACCAAAGTATATTGTTCATCTTTATCTAATATATCTTTCATTTTCTTAATATAATCCCACTTGTCCATGAGGACTATACCCCCACCCTTATCAGGCTTCATGACACGTATTTTATCATTGTTGCTCAGTTCATTTAATAATATATTTTTGTCTTCAGTCAAATTGTATTTCACTTTATTATTGTTATTATATTCCTTCCTTATTCTATTAATAACACATCTTTCAAAGTTTAAAATTTCGTACTGTAGAGGTGGATTAAATATACTGCGTCTATTTAATGGGTTCACCCTATATTGTCCCATTTCATCATTATATAGGTGTTTAAAGTTTAATTTGCATGTAAATAGTTTAACATCAAGAATTAAATTCTCAATTCTTGGTTTTTCCACTGGTACGAAAGTAAAACCTTTTATAAATAATTCAAAAAAACTTTGATTAATAACAGTGTCCATATAGTTAAAAATGTTAAAATTATTGTATGTGTTTAAAATTCTATTACTTTTTTCATGAGCCTCTGTTAAAAAACTAACCGTATGAACTTGCAATAAGTCATATTCTGAAACTACTGAAAATTCTGTTGTCTGTACCCCCTCCCCATGTGTGTATTGTTCCCCAAGGCGGCCTGGGCATAAGATGCCTGTTGGTTCCGGTTCCTCAACCTCTCCAACCTCCTCACTTCTTCCAATTCTAAAGGGACATGCGAGTTGGAGGAACGCCAACGGGACTTATTACAGTAATTCGAATTCTAACGGAGACAGGGGTAGAGGAGAACACGCTGTTGTGGATAATTATAAAGACATGGATTTTGCTCAATGGCTTAACAAATCATTCACGCATAGTGGAAAAGGAAAAGAAAAAAGGAATACAAAGGAACAAACCAACAGTTTCACATACTAAGAAAAATGTAAGATTTTTAAGAAACTATTGCTTAAATTTAAAACATTGACTGTGGAAAATTGGTACTTTGAGAAATGTATCAAAGAAAAAATAGTACCAAAGGGACTTAGAATAAATAAATTTCCGAACAGCAGTCATAATGACAAAACATTTTTCAAGAATATATGTGACATTTTAAATGACTGTGGACTTGCAATTTTAAAAGCAATGGTTCAACATAATATTGAAGTTATGGAGCAAATGAAATGTGAAATAGATAAAATATATGGTGAAATTAAGTCTGATTTGTTGTATTCGGTTGATGAATATAAATATGTTTATTGTAGAGTTTTGCATGATGCTGATGTTGCTACCAATACTAACATTAATCGAAAATTAAAAACGTTTGAAAGGGATATTAGTGAATATGGGAAAGGTAATGCATATAATTTTGATAACTTTACTAGCAATTACAAATACAACAATCATTTTAAAACAGATTTTAAAAGTAGGAATAATTATTATTACCCTAGGGGGGCACCCAAGGAGGGACATTGGGAGCGTGGTCAAGTAGATGGCCATAATCAATCTTTTTATGAAGAATTTCCAGTCCTGGAAAGGAATGACAATGTTGTTAGTACTAATGTCCCTTTAGAATTGGAAGAAGTGAGGAGGTCGGAGAGGTTGAGGAACCGGAACCAACAGGCATCTTATGCCCAGGCCGCCTCGGGGAACAATACACACATGGGGAGGGGGTACAGACAACAGAATTTTCAGTAGTTTCAGAATATGACTTATTGCAAGTTCATACGGTTAGTTTTTTAACAGAGGCTCATGAAAAAAGTAATAGAATTTTAAACACATACAATAATTTTAACATTTTTAACTATACGGACACTGTTATTAATCAAAGGTTTTTTTGAATTATTTATAAAAGGTTTTACTTTCGTACCAGTGGAAAAACCAAGAATTGAGAATTTAATTCTTGATGTTAAACTATTTACATGCAAATTAAACTTTAAACACCTATATAATGATGAAATGGGACAATATAGGGTGAACCCATTAAATAGACGCAGTATATTTAATCCACCTCTACAGTACGAAATTTTAAACTTTGAAAGATGTGTTATTAATAGAACAAGGAAGGAATATAATAACAATAATAAAGTGAAATACAATTTGACTGAAGACAAAAATAAATTATTAAATGAACTGAGCAACAATGATAAAATACGTGTCATGAAGCCTGATAAGGATGGGGGTATAGTCCTCATGGACAAGTGGGATTATATTAAGAAAATGAAAGATATATTAGATAAAGATGAACAATATAGTTTGGTGACCAAAAATGAGATCAATATATAATATAGGAAGATAGATTTAATTTTGGAAGATAATCTGTTTTCTGGAATGATTGATCTAGAACTATATAAGTTTTTAACAGTACCCAAACCGGTGATACCAGCTATATTTGGTATACTGAAAACACACAAATCCCTAGTGGACCTGCCTATGAGACCAATAGTAGCATCACAAGGGTCCAAAACCCAAGCTATGGCAATTTATGTGGAAATTATGATTAAAGAATTTTATAATAAGTACGATCACATTTTAAAGGATTCTTGGGACTTTCTGACAAAAATAGGAGAAAGTACCTACAATGAAGATATGTATTTTATAACAATTGATGTTAAAGATTTATTTTCAGTTATTCCACAAACAATTGGAATAGAATGGTTTGAAAAAGTTTTAATGGAAATTAATTTTCTTACACCTATCCAATTTAGGACTGTACTAGAATGTATGGAATTAGTATTAAAATATAACTTTGTATACTTTGAGGGGGACTATTACCACCAAAAAGAAGGGGTAGCGATGGGTTCCGCTTGTGCCCCAGTATATGCTAACATAATAATGTTATACTGGGAAAGAGAATATGTTTTTAATTCTATGTACAATCAATACATTGTCAAGTACTTCAGGTTCCTGGATGATATTTTTGTTTTATGGAAGGGAACGATAGACTGTATTGATGAATTTATACAGTATATTAATCACACTACCTCATTTTTACGTTTTGTACATCAAATAGAAATGGATGAAACACACTTTCTTGATGTTAAGCTAAGTAAAGATAGATATAATAAGTGTTATAAATCAAGTGTTTTTAGGAAGGAAAATTATTCTAATGCGTACCTTCATTTTGATAGTGACCATCCTTACCAACTTAAGAAAAATGTCGTAAAAGGACAAATGATTAGGATGGCTAGGATGATATCCGAAGAGGTGGATTTCTTAAAAGAACTAGAACATGTTGAAATAATGTTCATTGAGAGAGGGTATCCTAAGGAACTTATTCAACCTATTAAAGAATATGTAATATTAGAGAGAGGGAATAGGTTTAAACCACTATTAATAAAGGTTGATAAATTAGTGATTAGTGGTGGATTAACCAGTGATACAAATGAGGTGAATAACACATTAAATACATAAAACATTACAAATATTAATTCAGCTCCATATTTAACTATTACATACTACCAGGATGTAGGGTGGTTGAAGAAAAGCATCCATGAGACATGGGGTATGTTTAGGAACATGGCTATTAAGACAGATGTGTTTAAGAGTGATTTAAAATTTAGTTTTAGGAAAAACAAAAATATTAAGAATATTTTGGAGAAAAAGAAAATAGAAAAAAGTGGGACCAATAAAAAGCAAGGAACCTTTAAATGTGGTAGATGTGCTCAATGTCCGTACATTGTGGAAACTAAAGAACTGAAAATACCAAGCTTATCTTTAACTCTGAGAGCTAAGAAATATAG
The DNA here is from genome assembly GCF_019279795.1 of Protopterus annectens. Classification (NCBI taxonomy): domain Eukaryota; kingdom Metazoa; phylum Chordata; order Ceratodontiformes; family Protopteridae; genus Protopterus; species Protopterus annectens. The sequence continues at coordinate 1,972,729,106 of NC_056741.1, forward strand.
CAGCTGCTATTCAAAAGGGGTAATTTACTTGGTGATATGTAAAGCCTGTCAAAAATATTATATTGGCAAAACTGAGAGACATCTCAGAAACAGAATATATGAGCATATAAGAGATATGAACAGGCACAATGACAATAATGCTTTGTATAGGCACGCAATGGAATGTAAAAAAGCAGATTATAAATTTTGGGTGCTTGAAGAAGTTGAACATATGGAACGAGGAGGTGATTGGGAAACTAAGGTTGAGTACAGGGAGATGATTTGGAATTAAGATTGGATGCTTGCAGTAGTAAAGGTCTTAATGACCATATATCAATCACCCCTGCATTGAAAATATTGGCAACGGACCCGAAGAAATTGAAAGGTTAAAAACAATAATTTACAAACAAATATGTGCCTATGCCAGCTGTTAAATAGACAAAATGTTTTTATAGCAAAGTTTTTATAGTAATGTTTTTACAGCAGTTTTAAAACAGTTTTAAAGTAGTTTTTATAGCAGGTCTTATAGCTGTCTTTATAGCTGTTTTTACAGCATTTTTATAGCTGCCTTTTAGCTGCTTTGTATAGCAGCTTGACATTGTGTAATCTTTAATTTTTAACTTTCTTCAATTTAAAGTGGCACTATTTATTGATATTATTCATTGTATACTCAGTTCAAGTTTTTGTATTCACTAATATAGGTTATCACAAGGTATTATTCCATTTGTATTATCATGTATATATTATAGTTTAACACATATATTAAGTAGAGATACAATAAGAGGGTAATATATACATACAATACCTTCAAATATTACTATATACATACATTTAGTTTTTAACTTTTAATACACAATAATTATTTATTTATTCATATTATATTATATTATATATACATATATTTTTTACATTTGCAATTGTACTATATTTTTGAATGGACAGGATATATTAACTATATTATAGTATTTATAGCTGTATATATTTATATATTATTTATATTATATTTATATTTACATTTATATTTATTCATAATTATAATTATATTTATATGTACAACTAGGCTTACATTAATTATACACAATTACTATCACAAGTTTTTAGAGAATTAATTCATTTGAGCCTCTGTTTGTTTTACTCTATCATGAACCTAACATAGGTAATTACAAATCAGTAACTTGAAAAATTATTGTTGTTTAGTATGGGTTATCCCAATATATTCAAGAACATTATGTTAAGTATAGGAAATGTCTCTTTAAATGTGACTACTTGTTTTAATTGTGAATTAATCAATTAGACATGCTATTGGATGGTATAAAAAGACAAATGAACAGTGCACTATAGATTCTGAAGAAGTCTCCGTAAAGGAGACAAAAGCGCTAAATCTATTTGTTTTTGTCTACTGGTTTTTACCTTGTTCTTTGTGTTGGATTTTTAAAGTTATTAAATTATAAAACTGTTTTTCATCTCGTTGATGCTGTATATATACTCGGTGAAACAGGAAATTGCAAAGGGCAGCCTTAATAGTGCCGGAGCAGTGATTTATTTTGGTGTTTTGTGCTATTCGTTGGTTACTAGTTTCCTTCATAATATAATATACTCCACTTGTTTTTTTTTTTTTTTTAGTTTCTCCAAATCATTTATTTTTTCCTTATTTAACTGTAAACCAGCTTTCTTTTTTTTAATTTTAAAATTCCCCCTTTCCCAATTTTTTTTTTTTTTACCAAATTTTTTTAAAAGCCCCCCCCCCTTTTTTTTCCAAAACTGTTCATTTTTTACATTCTAAAAATGTTTTGTTGTTTCTTCTTTATTATACTAATTATATTTCTTTCTTCCAGTCCTTTATATTTCCTCTTATTTTAATTGATAACTTATCCAACAAAATTCTCCACAGAAAAGCCCTTGCTTCATAAAATTTCTCAAACCTTTTCCTTCTATTTGTACCACATTTTTACATCTTCTTTTTAATTCCTTCTAAGAATATACCATATAAAAATTTTCTGTAAGATTGTTATACCTTAATTTTCTGTTTTCATCAATCTCATTAATTTTCACTTTCCATAATTTAATGTTTAGTTCATATTCTTTTCCTTCCATCTTTCTTCTTTACCACTTTTTTCCTGCTTTATATTTCCACACTTCTTAATAGCTTGCATTTTCCCTTAGGAGAAAAGCTCCTGTCTTTCATCTTCTGTATTACCTAGACAAAATACACTGATCTGTTGTACATGTCTTAACATTTATTAACATATCATTCTCCATTTGAGCTGAAACATGTACACCCACTAAATATGCTACTCTGTAGGTATTTAACATATACACTTTTTTGTTAAATGATAGATTAATACTTCTCCACCATGATCACTTTTTTTATTTCTTCCAACATTATTTTCTATTGTTCTATTACATTTTGATACCCTCCGAATTCTACTCTTAATACACTTATTTCCTTCATAATATAATATACTCCACTTTTTTTTTTTTTAGTTTCTCCAAATCATTTATTTTTTCCTTATTTAACTGTAAACCAGCTTTCTTTAATAATTCTTCCAATTGTACCATGATGCCACTTCTCCATATCTTGTTTTTAGCTATATTAAATAAATCACCTACATATGGTAGACAAATTGGTGTTATAATGCCTATCCCCTCTCCAATTTTGCTTCTTTCATTTTACACATGTTAGAATTATTGCATTTGTTACCAGTACAGTAAAATAAATGCATAATGAATATACTTGTTTAACACTTCTCCTAATCTTTACCTATGCAGATTACTCAGTGCTAATATGCTCCGCCTCCTCTCCTACACAACTTCTAACCATCACCCAGACCACTTTCAGCACGGCAGAAACATGGCTAGATAATTGCCGCCTGCTTCTAAATCCTAGCAAAACCAAGCTACTACTTTTCTCCCCTAACCGTAAAATCTCTCTTCCTTCCTTCAACATCAAATCTATCAATGACACCATAATCTTCCCTGATGACCATACTTCTAGGTGTAGTAATAGACAACAACCTTAAATTTTATAAACATGTAATTCACACTAAGTCCGTCAACAAAAAACTTGGCTCCCTGTACAGAGCCAACCCTTTCCTCACCCCCCATAGCTAGGGTAGCTATTGCAAGATCACACCTTCTCTCTACCCTTATGTATGCCTCCCCTGTACTCAACAACCTATCCAAAACCGATCTCAACAATTTATCAGGATGTTACAATCATGTAGCCACATTCGCTACTGGCATGACTTTTAGGACCCACCATTGCCAGGACCTCAAAGCATTGGGATGGCTAGAGTACCCTACCCTTCTACAGTTCAACCAGCTTATAGTAACGCATAAAATACTCCATCAACCTGATAACACCCCTGCCCTCAAAAATATTCTCACTCCTCATAGTGCCCCCACACCATTACGCTCAGCTGATAAACTATTCTTACTGACTTGAAAATCCATCTACTCTGCAGGCGATGCTATATTTGGCAACTCAACCGATAAAATCTGGAATCTACTCCCTACTACCGTTACCAAGGAAACCTCACTACTCCTATTTAAAAGAGAACTCAAAAAATACCTCACATCTCATTGGCTGTGCTCTTGTTCTAAACCTGACTAACAACTTCACTAATACATGTCTTGCTACCCAACCTGCTGTTTAGTATGTATGCCTCATAGCATTTGAATGTCTAAGCATTGTGAATTATGAAATCTGATTGTATTCTATGTTCACATTTTCTGATACATCTCTGCCAATCAGATGTAAGTCTGCACATTGTGTATATTGATATCTGCCTGTATTCTTTGTCTATATTTTTCTAAACATGTCTGCCTGAGTTTATCACTCAGTGATGTATGTACTGTCTCTTTTTTGGCATGTGGAGCTTTTCTCCCCGGGCCTCCACTGAAAATGGACATATATCCAATTGGACTATCCCGGTCAACCAATGTAAAATAAGTAAATAAAAAATAAAATAAACTAGCCTGGAGGTGTGGATATCCTTAATGAATATGGACACGCCTCTGCCTTTAGTGTTTTGATCCAGGTTAGGTGGCCGAAAGGTGCGGTATGAATTATAGCCTGGTAATGCAGGAGTGCTCTCCAGACCCTTGAACCAGGTTTCTGTCACTGCACAGATGTCAATGTTCTCCATTCTAAGGAGTGCCTTGAGTGAGTGCATTTTGAGGTTTAGACTTCTAGCATTGAGTAGCATTACCCTCAGAGTTTGCTTGCTTGTACCTGTTAAGGTGGTGAATTTGTCATTTGAACCTTGATTAAAAAAGGCACTATAGGGGCAGCAAGAGCCTTAGCCAGTATCTGGAATGGGGTGACATTTGCAAGCCATCACTGTCGTCCCAGGCAGACCAATGCTGGATCCCCTTAGAATGACACCAGAAGCTTAGCAAATTGTTGAACTCAATCATTTTTGTCCTTGTACTGCGGTATCATTCTGGGCAAAAGCAGGATGCTACTCAGGGCTAGGGTCATACCTGCCTGGGCTACAAGATCAGAGAGCTCTTCCATGTCACTTTTCATGTTGTCCAGGGAGGCATGTCTCAGGTCATTGACACCAACATGGACAATGACAGAGTCATATTTGTACTTGTTGTGGAGTGACCCAAGTGCATGCATTATGTGGTGGATCCTGGCACCCGATAGGCAGCTGACAGTAACTTTCTCCTTGTTTAACCTGATGAGTGGAACATCAGTGTGCCTGACTATAGAGTCACCTATGACTAGTGTGTTGGGTATGTTGTTTTGTCTTATGGGCTGAGGTTGAGTGGCACACTGATTTTGTGGGCTATGTGTCATTTGGGTAGTGTTGGGGGGTGGTGGTTCATTGTGTTTCAGCTTGGGAGGTCTCTGTTACTTGGGAAGATTTTTATTGAGAGCCTCTGTGACTATAGGTGTGTACTTTGTGTTTCTATGTGTGGGTTTTGAAGGACTATGTGTTGAGTGTGGTGTGGTGCAGGTGTTAACCTTCTCCTCTTGACTGTCTAGTCCAGTCTTGGCAGGAGAGAGCTTGACTTCCAGTTTGGCTGGATAAGTGCATCTCTCACAGGTTGTAGTGTTGGGTGGTAGGAGGAGAGGGTTGTCAGTGTACATGAAGCAATTGCTACATTGCCCTAAGATGCCCAGATTCATCAGATGGACACAAGAAAACACTGGGAGCTGACCTATGGACATGCCTGGATAGATGCTTATTAATTTAAGTACTAAGAACTGTTTTCCTCTTGACAAGTGAGGAAAGTCAAGTGCTGTAGTAATTTGTAGTTTATTTAGTGCTTACAATGAGTTCTGAGAAAGTGCTGAGCACAAGAAAACAGTTTTGAGTGCTGAAACTAAAAATCTGGCTAGTTTTAGCACCAGTCCCAAGAAGAGAAGCTAGCCAAAGCCTGTTTGGTGATCCACAGTCTTGTCCCAGATGATGCAAGGGTCTACAGGCTTGTAGCCTTTTTCTGGTAGATGCCTCGAATAGCAACCAGACCAATCAGGTATGTTAAGCACAGACACTCACTCTCCAACAAGAAAGAGTCAGGAATCAATGTGCTCTGCTCCTACTCTTACCAGGATCAGAATATAAGCACAGATTCTAAACTGTCACCTATAAAGCAGTTATTAAGCTTTCTGGTAACCAGCAGTCTCCAGGAAATAATGTAACTGCACTCCTTCTCTCACCGGGGAAAACAGAAGCACTAATCCCAAGATGCCTACTGAGAGACAGAATGTGGGCTCTACAATAACTGGTGGTCTTGCAATAGATGCTTAAAGATAAGATGAAAAAAAATGGTTTAGCCTACACACTGCAGTGTGCACTAGAGGAGTTAGATGTGAAAGTAGGTAAATTAAGGTTTACCTGTCTAAAAGTTACATTTTAGTGGAGAGTCACTATTTTTAAAACAGCAAGATAGATTGAAAGGGGGTGGTCACTTTTGTATTCTGGTACTATAGAATACAGTAGGATGGCCAATAAATATAAATAGTTGTAAGGGGAGTGATTTCACAAAATTATAATTTTGTGCTTACTCACACCATCCAGTAAAAGCAGAGAGGAAATGAGATATTTGATCAAATTAACATAAGGGGCACGCAAATAAAAAGATAATGGTGTTTATGAACACAACAGTAACCGGGTAGGAGGGTGGGAAAAAATTTCTGTCTGACTCACAAGAGACAGAGCTGTGGTCTCTTTTCAAGTTTTAGTATGCAGTTAAAAGCAGAAAACAAGTAAAACAGTGTAAAGAAAACAAATCACAGTATACAAAATAGAAAAAGGCAGTAAAGTAATACAAAACACAACAATAAAAAGCAAACTAACCTTTCCCTCACAGCAAACTGTAACAGAAGCTGGGTGAGCCTTTTCAGTAAAGCTCTGAAATGTTTTATTTTACCCCTTAAATAGACGGCTTAGTTCCTAGCTCCACCCCCTCAGTTCACAGATGATTATCCTTAGCTGCCATGTCTTAACTTATATGTGACTCCTTAGTTGACCTCTTCTAATTTCTGACTCACAAAAGACAGAGCTGTGGTCTCTTTTCAAGTTTTAGTATGCAGTTAAAAGGAGAATACAAGTAAAACACAGTGTAAAGAATACAAATTACAGTATACAAAATAGAAAAAGGCAATACAGTAATACAAAACACAACAATAATAAGCAAACTAACCTTTCCCTCACAGCAAACTGTAGCAGAAGCTGGATGAGCCTTTTCAGTAATTCATCCATTTACCACAATTTTTACCCATGACATTTTATAGCATGTTTTTATAGCATTAAATTTTTCTCCTATTTTATATGTTTCCAGAATCTTCCATATTGCTGTGTGACTAACCTTATCAAATGTTTCGGCCACATCATGTCTCTAGCATAACTTCCTTATTTTATTTCAAAATTATATTACTTCTGTTACTATAATTAACATTTCCTTCACTTCTCTCACCTTGATTCTTAAAACCCCTTGTCCTGTAGCTTTATCCAAAACCTTTTGCATCCTTTTTTGTATTAAGTTCATAAAGATTTTATGATTAAAAAAACACCACAAAGTCTGAAGTCTTCACCTCCTTTTTTGTTGTTCAAATATTTTATGACCTGTATTCCCACTATTATCTGTCTCAACTTTTTTAGATCTTTTCTTTCGTCTTTTTTCCCTTACAAACTTAATTATTCCATCTTCATCTGTTATTCCTGTCTCTGGCCATTTATTCACTCTTTTGCAGAATATGATTTTCTCCCTTTCTTTCGTAAGCTAAGCCATCTATCCCTGGTGCTGACTCTTCCCTTTCCTTCCTTTATTTTTTTTCTTCCATTGTTCTTATAGTGATCTCCTTTTCTAGTGAATTCTTAACATTTTTAGATACATTGTTTACAATCCATCCATCTTCTTGTACTATTTCCTTTTTATACATTCTACCCACGAACGTTTCAACAATTATTTCTCTCTGTCTATATCTAATATTTCCTTCCGCGTCAAACACAGCATTCATTCTTTCTTCTATCATTTTTACCTCATTTTCCCAAAATGGGGAAGCTTCCTCCTTTTTACCTGTTAAAAAATATCTTTGTCTAAATAAAATATTTCAGTTTCTCTTATTTTGTCACTACATTGTTCAATTTCATCTTCATGCCTTTTTATGGTTGTGTTATGTACTCTCCTATTCCTTTTTTTTCACTTTTTTCTACAGTCAAAAATATTTTCTTGTATTTGTGTTTATAAACACACCACCAGTCTGTCCAAATTTCATAATCTACTGTCATTTCATATGCTGTTTCATAAAATATTATGTTCCCATTTCATCTAATCTTTTATAACAATCTCTCCCATAAATCTTTTCAAATGCTGTTTACATTTACTGCTAAAATTCTTAGGTCATCCCTTTCCTTTCCTTTCCCTTCTTTTATTACTTCTCTGTCATATCCTAGTCTAGTCTATACAGCTCTATTATCTGAACTATTTCTATCCCACCTGTTATTTCTTTCATATCTTTTGAGTGCATAACATAATCTATTTTGTTCTGAAAGTTCTTCTTTTATATGTCCGTTCTCTATTTTTTCTATTTTCAGCCCTCCCTCTCTTATAACCTTAATATCTTTTGTTGTTTTTCTCCTCTCCTTTCTCAAAGTAGAGTTAAAATCATAGTAACAGATGTACTTAATATGACAAAATTTTTACGTTCCTCATACATCTTTTTCCTCTCAGTCATACTGGTGTATGTATAGACTACAACTACCCTTAAACATTTTCCCTTTTCCTTATATCACCTACCACTAGTCTTCCAGGAACTAATCCCATCACATGCAGTATCTTTCTCTCTTCACCTTTACAAAAGTCCTGTTCCTGAACACATATCACTCTCCACTGACCATATAATATTTTACTCCATATTACCTTGTTTTCCTTTTTTCTTGCTTCAAACCATCTCACACCTAACATATCACATCTAAACTTATTTTTTACACCATACAGTCACTACTACAACCCTAATGTAATTTCAAATGTTTATATTTAGTGCTACAATTTCTGTCATCTCTTTCCTTTTTTTGAGTCTTTCTTTTTTCCAGTTTTTATTTTTCTTTCCCTTTTCCACACCTCCCTCCAGTGGATTTATTATCATTATCTTCTTGTTCTTCTCCTGTTTCAGAATCTCCCACTTCCCTTTCCTCATTTGCTAATGCTACATGTATGTTTTTATCTTGCACTGAAATGCTTTATCTTTATAAAACATTCCCCATCTCATTCCCATCACCCTTTTTGATACTAAGCACATTTTCTTACTCAATTACATCCCACATAGTACTTTCTCCACCAATATATTCAGTTATGTTACCCTCAGATTGTCTTTCTTCTAAAATATTTTCTTCATCTTCTAACTTTTCATTTTCTAGTAAAGGACAGGCCAAACCAAAATGTCCAAATTCATTGCATTTTCTACACTTAAACCTACAGTTTTTGTAGTAGGTTTGCTTTCCTCACATTACCCACATCTTATTTTATTACAGTCTACAATCAAGTTCTACTCACTCCCACAAAAATAAGTACATGCTTTAGGTTGTCCCCAATACTATACTGTTCCCTGATTTCCACTCATAATTATAACAATTAAAAATATTCTAATTTTCCTTCATGCACAGGCAGTATCACACATACATCCCACTCACTGTCCAAAAATGTCTTTCATCATACTTTTTTCATGTCATGCATCTTATTACAAATAAACAGAAAAAGTCTTTAACTCAAGTTCCTCTGTGTCAGATCTTTCTTTCTTAACTGTAGTCCAAAATTCTGAAAAATATATTCATTCCACGGTGAAAATGAGCTCTTCTCTCTACTTCATAAATTTTTCATGTAAATTATACATTTACCAAAAATAACTTCAGAAAGTTTTGTTCCTAACTGTATCAAAGCTCTTATGTCCTGTACATTAAACTCCAAAGGTAAAATAATACTGTCCATAACTTCATACCTGCTAATAAATGTCACTTCTATTTATTTTAATTCTTACCACTGGCCTTCTCTTCTGGTTTTGTTGGCCTTGCAGCAGTTCTTGTCTTCTTTCAGCTTCAGTCATAGCACCTTTCTTTCCTTTGTTTACCATTTCTGCATATGTAAAACATTTTTTAATACTGACAAAAACACCCTGTTGCAGGGGCATGCCTTTAAAACCAGTTGCTCTACTGGTCAAGCATACTCCCAAACTACTATCAGCACCTTCTGGTGATCTAGCACCTTCTCCTGATTCATCTGGCAGCACATTCTCTGTTATTTCTCCCAGCATGCCATCCACCATAGTACTTCAGCTTACTTCCTCATCAACACTTGGCTCATCTTGATCTATGATATCTAACAGTACAGACCTCTTTCCTCCAGCTTTGTAACAACTGTCTCATCTTTTACAAATTCTGTCTATGATATTTCAGAATTTTGTAGCACTGCACTCTTATGCTGCTTTCTCCTTTTCTCCTCCATCTTGGAATTCTCCAAGCACTAGTGACAGCCTTCTGGTCCTACCTAGTGCTGAGATAGAATAGGGGATATTTCCTGGTGCTATGGCCAAATTTTCCTTAGTCAGAATGAATACAATCTTGGGTATCCTCTGAAAAGAGGTTGCTGACCTAATGGTACTAACCTGATCAACAAAGGGTAAATAATATGTATAATAACTGCATTTATAACTAAAATAAAGAAAACCCCACTCTTTGTGCATCTTTGATGTACTTCTTTCTACATTTTACAGTGATTTGATACCTGCCCATTCACTAAAGCCTTCATCCATGTATTCTCAGACACTTAGTGAAAAAGACTTGCTAACTTTTCACCTACACCATAGTGCTCTAAAATATTCCACAACTGACCATGATGTACACTGTCAATTTTTTTAATCAAAAACAGAACAGGAGCCCAACAGTAGCCAGCAGAAAAATATGTTAATCCCAAAAAAAAAATCACTTTCTTTTAACGTAAAGTCAATTTAATAAATTTTTTTCTCACGTATTTTTATTAAATTGACTTTACGTTAAAAGAAAGTGTTTTTTTGGGGATTAACATCTTTTTCTGCTGGCTACTGTTGGGCTCCTGTTCTGTTTTGGATTGTTTGTTTCTTCTGCCCAGTTTATTTGTTTGTTCTACAATTTTTTTAATCACATAATATTAATTCTGAATCTATTTCCCTTTCATTTATATTATCATGTCTTTCATAAATATCAAAATATAATTCACATTCTAAGATAGCATTCTTTTCCCCAGCTATTTTTGTTAAGTGCTGTGAGATCTTTGACATCTACCTTAGCTACCACCACCTCTGGCAAATGGGACCACAGTTTAACAACTCATCCAAAGGATGACCACTAAGGAATGCGTCAGCCCCTAATGCTGCAATATGGTCTCAGTAATGGAAAATGAATACAGTCACTTGGGGTGGGAATAGAACACACAGTCTTACAGCTTACAGCATCAAAGGCAAGTATGCTACCTGTTGAGTTAGATCTACTGACACACTATCTCACTGACTTTTCTGAAAACACAAAAGGATTTGTATGGAGATCATGGTACAGTGTGAATTGTGGAATTTACACTTTTCCCCACTGTAGTGCAATCTCAGAGTTGGTATATATAATGTGCAGGGGGGTGTGGGATGCAACCCTGCTTTTTATCCCCCTGAAAATATGTAGATTTTTGGTTGTTTTGTTTCTTTCAGGTTTTTGAAAAGACGATCATATGGTTTTGACCGTATGAAATTCGAGTTTTTGATAATCAATCATCTAACATAAACCCATATATATATATATATATATATATATATATATATATATATATATATATATTCATGTTAATTTGTTCAAGAAATATAGCCATGAGTACCTATATCCTGAGCATATGCGTGTGCCTCGAATTTCTCTTCTAAGTAGAATTTCAGAGGGAACGGATCCTAAATATTTGGGTATCCTCATCTGAATGCACAAAAGACTTAAAAGATGCAACCTATTGTGCTAGTTGTATACATCACACTGACACACTGATAGGATGACATGATGCATGGAGAATTGCAGATATGTGTTAAACAAACTGACTGGAAATTTAGCAGAATAATTTCTGTTTTATAATTTCTTCTTAATTTCCACAGGTGAGAGTCCAGTATTTGAAAACATGCAACAACTTATTGCAGATTCCACAGCCACTTTTGTGGACACCGCAAGAAACCTGAAAGAAGATCCTGTCTTGTATAGTTCTGCTGAGAATATAGAGTCATATTTATGTTCTGAACTTCCACTAGATCTGAGACATTCCACAGACAGTAAAGAATGACAAATTTGATTTAGAATCTGTAATAGTACCTTTAATGACTACACTCAGGTTGACTTTATTGAAGTGTTCATTGTGAAACAAGGCTATCAATTGCTTCTATGTAACAGTGAAAATTTCATGAAACCTGTTGATTTGTGAACGATGTCAAATTCCCTTTTCCTCATGCTGACGTTGATGATTGGGAGAGAATGTTGACTGCCTGTGCTTCCAATTTGTTGTGTATAGTGATGAGAACTGGATGGCTAATTATCTGAAACCATCATACTGTGGGATGGACAAGTCACCAGAAATTCCCCTATCTGCACATGATAACTAGCTAGCATCACTGACTATTTCAATAAGTGGTATAAAACTGTGGTGAAAAATTGAAATTAGAATCACCCTGAGTAAACTGTTTTTCAATTTAAAGAGTACAACAACATATCAGTTACTGAGTTTTAATCAAGTAAACAGATACTCCTCTTGGATTGCCCATGGAAAGGGACTGTGTCCCCTGGCTTGCCCTGTGAACAAATATGTTTATTTATCTATTTTATATTTAAGAGTTGAAATGAGAATTTAATGCAATGAGTGTTTTTTTCTGTATAATTTGCAAATTAAAATGTACTTAAGAGGTTGTAGTTTGCTGTAAGGTATGTAACATGACTTCTTCACCACATAAAGTTTGAGGATTGTGAGCATGGCATGCATCTGTAAAGCAAAAATAATATGCAGTGTTAACAGAAAGAGGAAATCTGCAATTTATGTTTTGCTATTTCTTCCCTGAAAAGTCGTGTGTATTGTTAATTCCACAAACATTATTGACAAAAAAGTAAATGCATTAAAGACTGAATTTTGCACTAGGTTGTAAATATTTAAAGTTATGCAGAATTTAATTAAAAGAAGCTATTGCATTTATAATTCATTCCTATGAGCATTCTCCTTTGTTGCAAATGAACTGAAGGAATAACATTAAAAAATATGATCCTAATCACCTAAGACCTCAGAAGGTTTTCTCATGTATAACTGACTGTTATCAATATAGATACACGAATGTATATTTTGTATACACATATGCATTTATAAGCTATATCTACATATTTATCTCTGTGTGTCTCTAGATAGATACACACACACACACACACACACACACACACACATATATATATATATATATATATATATATATATATATATATATATATATATATATATATATAAATATATGTGCATGCATCCTTGTATGTCTTCATTGTGTTTCTTCATACTTTTGTTACATCCAACATTTTGCTAGCAGGATTATTTTGTCTATTTTGTTGAACTGTCAGTTCATCACAGTATGCAGACATTTGTTTGGCAAGATCGGTATGTAGTGGGAAGGGGGATTTTCCCTTCGCCTGTTGTTTTGTGATCTCATTGTTAACATCTATAACTAGCAGAGGGGTGCAGTGTTTTTTTAATAGATTTAGCTTGAATTTCAACTATTTGTAATTAATGTAGTGTATGCTGATTTAGTGAGCCAGTAATAGACATTAAATTACATATAAAAATACTGACACATCAAAGAACAGTTCATATTATCATCACATCAAAAATACTAACACTCAAAATACTGCCAAAAATATCCTGGACACTAAAAATACAATAAAATAAGATAAAACAAAAAAAATCCTAAACCACAGCTATACCATAAGACATTGTTTGTCTGAATAGTTGTAGTGTTACAAAAAGGGTTTTTCTTCTCTCCCTAACCCTAATCCAGTACTTTACCTTAAAAAAAGCTCTTTCTGTAAAACTACCACTGCACAAAAAGGGCTCAAACAGACAAATATGCATAAATAATGCACAACAGTAAAACTATCCCCTTACCTAACCCTCACTTTAACCCTAACTGACTAACTCTGTCACAAACACAATCCCACCCATAACACCAACCCACTAACCTTTGTCTACTTTCTGAACTGTCTGTCTTATGAACTGTCAGTCACATGAACTGTCTGGATTCTGATACCACTGTTCCCATTGCCTACATTCTGAAATATCAACACTTTTATTACATGCGTGCGCGCGCGCGCGCACACACACACACACACACACACACACACACACATATATATATATATATATATATATATATATATATATATATTTAGGTGTTATAGGTTTGAGTGTGTGTCTCATTTTATGAATGCTGGTTTGAAGTATACTGTTAGCTGAGTTCATGGTATGCAAAATGGACTAGTGATAGAATTATTCTTTATTGAATTAGGTAAGTGGAAGTGGATTGGAATGCTCAAACTTTCATAACAAAAGTTTCAGCACTGGAGTGCGTGTACATATGTGTGTGTGTGTGTGTGTGTGTGTGTGTGTGTGTGTGTGTGTGTGTGTGTGTGTGTGTGTGTGTGTGTGTGTGTGTGTGTGTGTGTGTGTGTGTGTGTGACAGAGAGAGAGAGTGACTCTGTCTGTCTTGTTTTGTAATTCTGTAAAAGAAAGGGTGTTTATGGACCTTTTGTGTAGTGCTGGGGTTAGAGGCAGGGATAGTGCTACTGTTAGGGTTAAGGTTACCACATATGGGAAAGATTGTGTGCTAACCCTAAACCTACCCATTCCTTAACCCCAATCCAGTATTTATTTTTTACTTGGCCATTATTGTGATTTGCACCTGCAAAGCTTACAGATTTTCTGGATTGCAATCTTATAAAGGTCTAACCTGAACCATAGTCATTCAGGTCTTGCTTAAACTTGAGAAATATTTGTGCAAACCCTAAACCAACCCTTTCCTTAACTCCAGTCCAGCGTGACTGGAATTTAGCTGTCTGTTTCTTTTGTTTAGTCACATTTCCTTTTGTGATCAGTTTTTGAGTGGCATTTTTTTTTTGATAATGTGGTTAGAGGTTCAGCTTGCAGAAAATGTTTTCTGATTCACAGCAAGTGTAGTTGACTATTTATAATACACTTCATATATATATATATATATATATATATATATATATATATATATAAACAGAAAAGATATACATCATCCAAATAGAAGCTGTAATTAACTTTTAATATACAAAGCACTCTCTGTGGAACACAAAAAACAAAACCAGTTTTCCCTCCTCAAAGAGGAGCTTCTTCAGTCTCGAATTACACTGTATGTCATAATCAACTTATACAACTTTTCTGGTGGAAAATTTGAATTTTTTCAAATAAAATTAATTTCTTAAACAATGAAAAATTAGTAGAATCAATAAATAATCACTAAACATATACCCAATGAATAAACTGATCTTAAATAGATTGACACCAGGTAGCAAAACAACATTTTGCATGCAAATAAAACAAAAAAAGCAGTTTGTATGTGCATAGCAATATCCAGTCTTCTTTTTCTTTCGGCTGTTCCTGTTAGGGGTTGCCACAGAGGATCATCTGTTTCCATTTCTTCCTGTCCTCTGCATCTTGCTCTGTCACACCAACCACCTGCATATCCTCTCTCACCACATCCATAAACCTTATCTTAGGCCTTCCTCTTTTTCTCTTACCTGGCAGCTCCATCCTTAGCATCCTTTTCCCAATATACCCGGTACCCCTTCTCAACACATGTCCAAACCAAAGCAATCTCGACTCTCTGGCTTTGTCTCCAAACTGTCCAACCTGAGCTGACCCTCTGATATACTTATTCCTAATCCTGTCCATCCTCGTCACACCCAGTGCAAATCTTAACA
Organism: Protopterus annectens; assembly: GCF_019279795.1. Classification (NCBI taxonomy): domain Eukaryota; kingdom Metazoa; phylum Chordata; order Ceratodontiformes; family Protopteridae; genus Protopterus; species Protopterus annectens. Next base: position 1,972,744,564 of record NC_056741.1, read on the forward strand.
TCTTTAACTCTACACTGTCCAGCACTGACTCCTGCCTTTTAGTCAATGCCACCATCTCCAACCCATATAACATAGCTGGTGTCATTACCCTCTTGTAGACCTTCCCTTTCACTCTTACTGGTACTTGTATGTCACAAATCACTCCTGACACTCTTCTCCACTCCCTCCATCCTGCCTTTACTCTCTTCTTCACCTTTCTTCCACACTCACCATTGCTCTGAACTGTTGAGCCCAAGTATTTAAACTCATCCATCTTTGCCAGTTCTACTCTCTGCATCCTCACCATTCCTCTATCCTCCCTCTCATTCTCACACATATATTCTGTCTTAGTTCTACTGAGTTTCATTCCTCTCCTCTATAGATCATATCTCCACCTCCCCAGGGGTCTTCTCAACCTGTTCCCTACTCTCACTACAGATTACAATATCATCTGCAAACATCATAATCCACGGGGACTCCTGTCTGATTTCATCTGTCAACTTGTCCATGACCACTGCAAATAAGAAAGGGCTCAGAGCTGATTCTTGATGTAATCCCACCTCCACCTTAAATGCATCTGTCACTCCCACTGCAGACCTCACTACTGTCACACTACCTTCGTACATATCCTGTATCATACTTACATACTTCTCTGCCACTCCCGACTTCCTCATACAATACCACAACCCCTCTCAGCACCCTGTCATATGCTTTTGCTAAGTCCACAAAGATAAAATGCAACTCCTTCTGACCTTTTCTATACTTCTCCATCAACACTCTCAGAACAAACATCACATCTGTAGTGCTCTTTCCTGGCATGAAACCATACTGCTGATCACTTAATCATCACCTCCCTTCTTAACCTAGCTTCTGCTACTCTTTCCCATAACTTCATGCTGTGACTGATCACTTTTATCCCTCTGTAGTTAGTACAGCTCTCCACATCACCTTTATTCTTAAAAATTGGTACCAATGCACTTTTTCTCCACTCCTTAGGAATCCTCTCACTTTCCAAGATTTCATTAAACAATCTTGTTAAAAACTCCGCTGCCATCTCTCCTAAACATCTCCATGTTTCCACAGGTATATCATCTGGACCAACAGCATTTCCATTCTTCATCCTCTTCATAGCTGTCCTTACTTCCTCCTTGCTAATCCATTGCACTTCCTGATTCACTATCCTCACATCATCCAACATTCTCTCTCTCACTCTCCTCATTCATCAGCCCCTCGAAGTACTCTTTCCATTGGCTCAACACACTCTCCTCACTTGTGATTATGTTTCCCTAATTATCCTTCATCACCCTTACCTGCTGTATATCTTTTCCAGCTCAGTCCCTCCGTCTAGCCAATCGGTACAGGTCCTTTTCTCCCTCCTTAGTGTCCAATCTCATCCACCTCACCATCCAAAAATCCCAAACATCATCCACATAACCAACTGTCAACCAAAAAATGATGATCTATGTGAAGAAAATGAAAACACTATCATCTGTGTTAGCATGTCTGGCAGGAGATTTGTGTATATTCTCAGATTACCTTATACTGTATGCCAGCATGTCTAATTGTGAAAATGTAAATATATTTTTAAAATGTTGAGTATTTCCCTGTTTATAACAAACATTAAAGAATCTGTGTCAGTGTTTTGATACATTTCTAATTGCACATGTTTGTGAGGGAGATTCTAGAGTACAAACTGTCTATGGAGAATCAGCTGATCAGTAGGTGATGTCATTAGAATGTTCCTAGTTGCTGTGTGATTATTTGAACAGATGATTGACAGGAAAAGGAACTTTTTCAAACTGATGATTGTTATTTTTTAAAATAAGATGGCTAAGGAGGCACCTGAGGCTCAAGGACGAGGGGAGTCTGTATACTGGGACACAGGTTTGTTGTATAGAAAGTGGACTCCTGGTGCTGGGCTAGAAGGTGAAGTAAAATAGAAGTTGGTAGCACCTATAGCTTACCATCTGCCACTCTTAGCCATAGCATATGACATTCCTTTCTCAGGTCATATGGGCGTAGAATGCACTAAGAGATGTATTATGCAAAATTTCTATTGACCTGGGATTTCAAGGGATGTGGTAGGATAGTGTAGGACTTGTGAACAGTGGCCAAAAGTTGGTAAATCAGGGGACAAAGCTAATGCTCTGTTAATGCCTTTGCCTTTTATCAAAGAGCCATTTAGGAGAGTGGCCCTGGATATTGTGAGAAACCTGAGTACTCCAAGTTCTACAGGAAAGAAATACAACTTGGTGGTAGTATACTATGCTACCACATATCCTGAGGTGGTGGGTCTGTTGTCTATTGAGGCAGAGAAGGTAGAAAATGCTTTGCTAGAAATCTTTAGCAGAGTAGGTTTTCCATGGGAAATACTGACTGACTGGGGTGCCAACTTCATGTTAGATCTGCTGACTTGTCTGTGGAAGTGTTGTGGGGTGAAATATCTAAAGACCACCCCTACCATCCCCAGACTAATGGTCTCATGGAGAGATTAAACTCTACATTAAAGATTATGCTACGGGTATTTGTAGACCAGTTTAAAAGGGAGTGGGACAAGTATTTGCCCCATATGTTATTTGTGTACAGGGAAGTACTGCAGGAATCTCCAGATTTTTCACCCTTTGAGTTGTTATATGTGCATAGGGTGAAGGGGCCTGTAGGTTTAATTTGAGACAAGTGGGAAGGTGAGAGTAAATCTCACAAGGAGTCTGATGTGGCTTGTGTTCTCAACTTTTGGACAAGACTTAAGGAGCTCATGAATTTAGCTCAAGCGAACCTAGCAGTGGCCCAACAACAAAATAAGGTGTGGTATTACAGAAATGCTCAAGCCTGAGAGTATGCTGAGGACAAATGGTGATGGTACCTGTTCCTGTTAGACATAACACGTTACAAGTAGCTTGGCAGGACCCTTTGAGGTGGTGAGGAAAATCAGTGATGTGAACTACTTGCTAAATGTGGTAGGTAGGAGACAGGGGCACAAACTGTACCATGTGAATATGATGAAACTGTATCATGACAAGGGAGGCCCTAGTATTGAGCATTAGTAGTGGATGACAGTAAGAGTCTGAAAGGGATATGGTAACTGATCCTTTGGGTGAGGCTAGGAATGACACTTCTGTGGAAGAGATCACCATATCACAGCAGTTAACTGCTAATCAAATCCAGGAGATAAAAATGGTATTGCAGGACACATGACCCCAAAAGCCTATTAAGCATGCTCCTTATAGAGTACCTGAGAGAGTGAAGCTGACTCTGAAAGAAGAAAATAGGGAAATGCTATAACTGGGGGTAATTCAAGAGTCTAACAGTCCATTTCTTGGGCTTTCCCAGTAGTGCTAGTACCAAAGAATGATGGTAGTGTGATATTCTGTGTAGACTACCAGAAATTAAATTGTTGCATAGAGTCAGATGCACACCTCATGCCAAGAACAGATGAAGCCCTAGAACAGCTGAGTGGGGCTAGGCATTTGACCACTATTGATTTGACTAAGGAATACTGGCAGGTACCCTTGACTTCTGCTGCTAGAGAAAGGTCAGCTTTTGTAACCCCTTTCAGATTATATGAATTTACCAAGATGCCATTTGGAATGGAAAACACCCCACAACTTTCCAGAGGCTGGTAGACCATATCTTGGTAGGAGCAGGGGAATATGCTTTAACATACTTGGATGACATTGCTATTTACAACCATTCCTGGAAGGAACATCTCCAACATGTTAGGGAGATCTTAGATAGATTAAGTAGGGCAGGATTAACCATTAAACCAAGTAAGTGTCAAGTGGGTATGGCAGAGGTCACTTACTTAGGATACAGAGTGGGAAATGTTAAAAATTAGGTTAGAACCTGTCAAGGTGGAAGCTATTCAACCATGGCCAGTTCCTGTTACTAAGAAACAAGTGAGAGCATTTCTAGGGACAGCAGGGTACTATAAGACATTTGTGCCCAATTACAGTACCATAGCTGCACCCCTTACTGACCTAACTAGGAAGAATAAACTGGACAAGTTAGTGTGGACCACAGATTGTGAACAGGCATTCCAAAAACTTAAAGAGATTTTGGAAGGACCCCCTGTGTTAACCAGCCCAGATTACCAAAAATAATTTACTGTACAGGTAAATGCTTCCAATTATGGGGTGGGGTCTGTACTTGGCCAAGTTTCTTCAGAAGGAGAAGAGTAGCCAGTGGTATATCTGAGCTGTAGACTCCTACCTAGATTAGAATGTTATACAGCCGTGGAGAAAGAGTGTGTGGCTATAGTGTGGGAATTGCAAAAGCTGCAGCCCTATCTTTATTGGAGAAAATTTACTGTACTCACAGATCATAACTCTTTAACATGACTTAATAGGGTCAGTAAGCAAACTGCCAAGTTACTGTGGTGGAGTCTGGATTGCAAGCATATGATATGACTATACATCACAGTAGGGTTAATAATGCCAATGCAGATGGACTGTCCAGGAGAGGAGTGGGTTAATATTCTTAGGCAGACCCATTTTTCTCAAGCATCAGTTTTCAAGGTCATTTGAAAATCGTACTTGAGTCATAGGGGGGAGAAATGTGAAGAAAATGAAATCACTGTCATCTGTGTTAGCATGTCTGGCAGAAGATTTTTGTATAGTCTCAGATTAACTTGTATTGTATGCCAGCATGTGTAATTGTAAAAATGTAAATAAGGTTTCAAAATGTTGAGTATTTCCCTGATTATACAAAACGTTTAAATAATCTGTTAGTGTTTTGATACATTTCTAATTGCATTTTTGTGAGGCAGATTCTAAAGTGCAAACTATCTGTGGAGAATCATCTGATCAGTAGGTGATGTCATTAGAATGCTCCTGGTTGCGATGTGATTATTTAAACAGAGGATTGACAGGACAAAGAATTTTCAAACAGCCGATTGTTGTTTTTAAAATAAGACAGTTGAGACTGTTAACATGGACTATAAAAGAGACTGCTGAAGTCAGTTGAAGGGGTCTATATTAAAATACCGAAACCTCACTTACGCGAATACCTAAACACTGACACATAAATAGCAAACCACAAAAACACTGAACATCCTGAAGCATGAAATTCAAATTATCAAATTGCCATAGTAGGCCAGCCCCACTGCCTGCTATGTACTACCTATCCAAACAAAATAAATAATCCACACTTCCCTATATCTACACTTCACCCATATATCCCATATCCTAATCAAATATTCCCTATACACAAATGTATCTAACTATAAACAAACAACACCCAACTACGGGAAAAGTATAATTTACATATACATTCAGCAACACAACTATATTACTATACATACACTTAACATAACCCTACTTCTAACCCTAAAGTAAACGTTGCATATATTACTATGTATGCACTTACCTTAACCCACACCCTAACCCTAAAATCTGTAACTATTGCACATTTATGTTAGGGAGCTATACTGGATAAGGGCCAGCTATGACAATTCGATATTTCAAATTTCACGATTCAGGCCATTCGGTGTTTTCACGGTTCGCTATTTATGTGTTGGCGTTTAGGTATTCGCATAAGTGAGGTTTCGCTATTTTAATATAGACCCATTGAAGGGCAGTTAGTTAAGAGTTGCAGTCAGTTACAGTGCTGTGCAGTAGATACCTGAAAAAAGGACTCACCAAAAATTGCATGCCTGCCATTGTCGTGTTATGTTTTAGATTAGATCAGGGACAATATTCTCTAGTTAGATTAGGAAAGTTTAGTTGTTTAGATTGAGTTTTTCTAAAATGATGGACTAATATCCTACTGTTTAATTTTATATTTCTGGTGATTGAATTCTGGTGTTTACTGAAAATTATTGAGTTGTATTCTATTTAATCATTTTACTTATTATTAAATGTTTTTTATTACTTTACATTATGGCTGGACAATCAGTGTGTTCTTTAGAGATTAGAGCATGCTTATAACTGTTTGATACTCCCCAGGTCACCTTGAATATCTGGCTGCTTCAGGTCATAGTTATCATTTATTTTGATATTTAATTTTTAATAATTGATCACCCTTTGAAGGGAGTGTAGACCTTTTTGACTCTGGTGACAGTGTATGTCAGAGGTCTTAAACTGGAACACATTGCTTTGAATTGTATGATAACGGATTACATTTGGGGTGGACAGAGGTATATAGTCCAGTCCCAGGGAATAGAGCATGTTCCTGTTGTGCTGTTAAGAAAGTCAGTGGTGAGAATTGAGGCTCCTTAATCACATATTAACCAGATGTCACAATCCATATCATAAATAAACAATATTTCAAAATAACCAACATATAAATCAGCATATAGAGATGCAAATGTAGCCCCCATTGCAATATGGAATAACCCTTAACTGTAAAAAACATTTGCCATCAGAATGTACATTGTTCATTTCCAACATAACAGAAAAAAGGTTCAGCAAAAATTCATTAAATTGAAAGGCTACAGTTCTATCATATTGAACCAGTATTTCATAGCCTGAATACACCTAAAATGAGGTATATATACATAAAACGGTTTTCAATATCTAAAGTGCATAACCATGTCATGTTGAATACCTGTACATCATCTATTAATAACAAAACTTCAGTAGCATCATGTAGTCTGGCCATGACATGCACTAAAAGAGGTTTGAAACAAAATTCCAAAATTTCAGAAATGGGTTCAATAAGAGAGCCCATTACTGAAACAATCTGTCTATCCAGAACTGGATTATTCTGTTTATGAATTTTAGATAGTAAATAAAACATATGACTTATTGGATATTCAACCCCAACTGATTTCTAATTGCAGAGGGCATAACCTAATTAATAACCATTTCATTCAAAAGGGAATCAATAGATTTTTTTAAAAAATACTTGCTGGATCCAGTTCCAGATTTGCATATGTTTGCAAATCATTTAAATGTTTGTAAGCTTCAAATCTGCAGTCTTTTTTAACCCGTAACACAACTCCACCTTTATCAGCACTCATCACTAATGCATTTTGTTGGCTCTTTAGATCTTTCAGACTAGACCTTTCAACAAGTGTAAGATTATAACCAAAGTTCTTAAATATATGTCTGTGGTTAAGCTATAAATCATATAGAAATGATTGTTCAAAAGCTCTAACTAGTGGCTGATATGGTGGGTGGAAGTTAGATTTTTTTTAAAATACAAGTGTTGTCAACTTGACTTGAATATTCATCACCTCTAGAATTATACCAATGCTTCAAATTTAAAATTCTAGAGAATGATTTAATATCTTGGACCACATCAGGTAAGCTTACAAAATACCTAAGAACAAAATTTAAACCCTTGTCCAGCAACATTTGTCTGGCTTCATTTATGTCAAAGCCTGTCAAATTTATGCATAAATATTAATTTTCTATGTCTTTGTCAACATTTCCTGAAAGTTCAATCAGTATTAGACCATGTAGAATGCTCAGAAGAAACATCAGATTGACAGAACATTGGTTGATTGTTGGGATCATTTCCTTTTATTTTTCACTTGGGCATTATTGTGATTGGCGCATGCAAAGTGTGCAGCTTTTCTAGATTGCAATCTTATAAAGGCCTAGCCGAATTCATAGTCTTTCATGTTTCACTACAACTTGGGAAATATTGTGTGCTAACCCTTAACTACCCTTTATTAACACCAATCTAGTGTGACTGGAATTAACAATCTGTTTTTTTTTTTTTTTTTTAGGTCAGTCACATTTCTGTTTGTGATCATTGTTATTGGATCAGCTTTTGTGATTCACACACACACACACACACACACACACACATATATATATACATATATATATATATATATATATATATATATATATATATATATATATATATATATATATATCAACTTAACTTTCTGTGTTGGCAATAATTAACATATCTCTGAAGCGAACTTCTAATTTTTTAGGTTTGTTTACACAGAAGACAAATTACTTTTCTTGCTAAAATGATGAAGAATAACACAACAAACACAGTTATAAATGCACCATTAGCCTATTAATATCATTGTGCACAGACTGTTCCAAAAGTTAACTTCAATGTGGCCTCTTTTCAGTCAATAGAATTGTACTTACAGAAATCAACCTTTCCCCCTCAATACTGTTACCATACAAGCATGGATAATGTCTATTGCTCTTCTTTCAAATGGGATTTCCATGATGTGTAAGGGTATCAGTGGGTTCTTAAACCTTAGATTGGGTGCTGTAATAATAATAATAATAATAATAATAATAATAATAATAATAATAATAACAATAATAATACCCATTTGTAGACCAGGTAAGCTAACAAATGACACAGTGCCTTTTCAGGGGTGACCAGGCAGCAATGTCTGGTTACGTGATTTGCTCCTTACCATGACATTAGGAAAGTAAAATATAGCTAAAATCCTATTTTTGTTTTATCTATTCCTAAATGACCACCCAAATGTGTCTGTGTTAACTTCATCACTAGAATTCTAAAAGGGCTTGAAATCAATTACAGACTCAGTATTTGCTAGTTGCATTTGGTTGCCTTACATAGCAGTTATTTTCTTAGCTCAAAGTACAAGTGTAAAGTGGGGTTGTTCTATTCCTTTGTTTACTCATAAAATATTGCTATATTTATTTATTTTCATTTGATTACTGGGAAAGTCCAACTAGGTAGATGCCCATTTTCAGTGGAGACCCTAGGGGAAAAGTTTCAAAGTATTATAAAAACATTTTAAGAACAATCATTTTACAATCTTCAAATGTAACACAAAAACACCTGCAGTTTTTAAATAATTATACCAAGTTAGACATAATGTGAAAATACTGGTTAAAAGTAGATGCAACTTACATAACAATGTTTTAATGTTTTATTATAGCATTGTTCAAGTTTTGCTTTTTTGTGATGCCTGAATGGTTAGTAGGGATGGGAGCACCTTAAAGTAGAGAGGGGAGGAGGTAAGTAGTGGCAAGTGTAGTTTTAGTTGCATTGGTGAGAAGTATTGTCTCTATAAAGTATCCTTAACATTTGGAGAGTTTTTCTTAATGTAATTTTGTACATGCAGGTCTATTTAATATTATCATCCACTATCATTCCAAATAATTTGCTATGAGAAGTATCTTCAGTGGTTGCATTACTAAGACGGAGAATTTTAAATGTTTTTTTTTTTTTTCAAGAGAGGGATTTGGGAAAAAAAGTAGTTTTTCATTTTAGAGTTGAGCATGAGTGGTGAATTACAAAGCCATGTTTCAAGTGGCTGTTAAAGCTTCCTGAGTAATTTTCTGGAGATGTGCCATATTTTAGATGTGCATATGAGTGTGGAGTCATATACGTATTATATTAGGGAAGCCTGTTGTTTGAATGTGTGGAGGATATTCATGTGAATGTTAATGAGGAGGGAACCAAGGATAGAGCCTTGTGGGACACTGGTGGAGACTGGGACATATGGAAAGAGGGTAGAGTTATAGTTTCCTTACTGATACCTATTGGACAAGTAGCTTTTGAACCATAGAAGAGTTGGCTGAGATAGACCTAGGGAGGACTTTAGAAGTAGAAGTTTTCTGTAACAAACAGTGTTGAAGGCTTTAGATAAGTTTAGAAATAAGGAGTAGACTTCTTCTTCTTTCGGCTTTTCCTGGTTAGGGGTCGCCACAGTGGATCCCCTGTCAGCTCATGATTGGCAGTGGAGTTTTATGGTGTGGAGTTGCCAGCCTGGCACCCAACCTTTCACGGAAGGCACACACACACACACACACACACACACACACACACACACACACACACACACACACACACACACACACGCATGCACACACTCATGCCTAGGACCAATTTAAAGTGTCCAGTCCACCTACAGCATGTCTTTGGGATGTGGGAGGAAACCAGATCACCTGGAGGAAACCCACATGACCACAGGGAGGACATACAGATTCCGCACAGAAGGCACTCCAGCCGAGGATCGAACCAAAGAACCTCTTGCTGTGAGGCAGCAATGCTTACTGCTGCACCACCATAAATAAGGAGTAGACTAGTTTGCTATTATCTCTAGCTTAACAGTCTCTATAAAGGCTAGAAGTGCAGTGTTAGTACTAAGAGAGGGACAGAAGTCATGCATGTTGTGTGGGGGACAGAAGTTCTTTCTTTGAGAAAGTTTAGCAATTGTTTTTGAATAATTTCTTTCAAGTATTTTGTAGAGTAGGATAAGATTGCTATAGGTCCTTTCTGTAGAGGGATAATGTGTGATTTTTTTTCTAGAGAGAGGAAATGTTGGATTCCTGGAATTACCTATTTTTTAAGAACTGAAATGGGATAGGCAATGTTTTTGACTGCTGTTTTAAGGTACACAATTATTACCTCCAGTGGTAAGCACAACTTCATGACTTCTCTGTGGAGTTTTTTTGTTTTTAGCTATTTTAAAATACTTGCTTGGAAGATCATCAGCTGAAGAAGAGCATGGACTGTTTAAACTTAGTTTTGTATAGGATGTGGGCACAGGATTGAAGGTGAATATGGATGTGGTGATATGTGGCTGTTGGGCAGGGTTGAGATTACATGTTGAGGAATCCTTGGTTAGGAGCACTATACTATCTACAACATGAGAGTTGAATTCTATTGCAGTTTTCAGTGGTGAGTTATTGGGAGAAGAGGTTCTGGTTGAATTTTTGGTTGGGATGTAAGATTTCTTTAATGGTCAACCAGAATTTTTAGGGTTGTACTTATTATTGTCCTAAATGTTCTTACAGTATAGTTCTTTTGTCTTCCTTGATTTGCTTTTTAGTATGGTTGCAGAGCATTCTGAAGTTTTTAAGATATTGTGGTGTTTTGCATTTTTTCCATGCTTTTTCTCTATCCTGCATTAGCATTCTACTATTTTTGATTAGTGAAATTGCATTATTTGTTTTTAGTCTCTTCCTTCTAGGAGGTGGAAGGCTGTTTGGGATATTTGGGAAATTTGTATTGAATTAATTTATAGAATCATCTAAGAGGAGAAATTTTAGGATGTTCCAGTTAATAAATGATTGTCCGGTAATGAATATTGCTGGATTACATTTGGACAGATTGCTTTTTGTTTTATACACATGCTGTTTAAGTGGATGTATAAGATGTCTGGTTGTATATATTGGGAGATGGTCACTGAGACAGTGTGACATTGTACTTGTGGTGGTGAATTTGCTAGGATCTGATACTAAGATCCAGTCTGATAAGGAATTTGATGTCTTGCTATAATGTGTGGGGCTATTAATTAGTTGTGTGAAACCATAAAAGTTCATGCTAGATGTAGGGGAGTTAGAAGTTATGTCTAACCAATTGATATTGACATCACGCAGTAGTATTTTTTTCTTGTGAAATTGTTATGAATATCAAATGTTAGATATCTTTCAGTGTATATGTATTGTTGACAGGAGGGATACAAAAGACAGTAATACATATTTCTTTATATTTGTTTATTTTCAGGAAAGTGATAAGAAGCTCTGCTGAACTGAATGTTGGTATTGGTTTGTTGTAGGAGGAATGTGGTAGTTAGTGGGAAATATTAAAGCAATATCACCACCTTTCCTCTTTATATGATCATTACAGATAATATTATTGCTGGGAGTGGAATTTCAGAGTCATTTATGTTATGTTTAAGCCAAATTTCAATTATAGTGAGAATATCAGGCTTGTGTTGTGTATTCTGACACGTATATAGTTCAGTAGGTTTATTTCTTTTGCTTCTAATATTTATGGTAGTAAAAGATTACTGGAGGCTGGGAGTTGACTGTTGTGGGGTTAGAGTATCGTCTTGATATTGAATGTAATAGGTGGCACCAGAATTAGGGTGAATATTCTCTCTTGTCTAGCTGTCCTTATAGTATTGTCTTCCCACTGTGCCTTCTTAAAATTCACACAGCCTACCTGGTGCTCATCCAAAGTAACATTATTTTCATTGGTAGTTTGTAGTGAAGTAGACAGCATGGCTTTTTCTCCTATAAATACGGGTGCAGGTTTCCCCACTCTGTTTAGTGTGTTCTCTGTAAAAGGTAACACAACAATAATTTTCTTCAGCTGAGTGTACTGGTAATTTTTATTTCTCTACTCCAGTAGCCATCTTACTTCCTTTACCCTTGGAGTCTTGTTTTTCTTTCTAACTGGCTCTCTGCCTTGATGTATCAGGGAAAATCTTATGACCCTTTTCAAGTTCTCCTTTTTCTTATCATTTAGGGTGTAGCTCAGCTATCACGTCCTCAGTTTCTACACCTGCTTCCCTTCATAATTTCCTAATGTTGTGCCCCTTCTTGTCAGTCTCCACTCAGATTTGTTTTATTACTTGGTGTCTTTTGGAAAGACACAGTATCAGATTTACTTAATGCTTCCACCAAGCAGCACATCTTTATTCATTTTGTGTATTCTTGTACTAGTCTCTTTCCTCTATGCAGAGTATATTTTTGGTAATATATCCAGTTGATCACCACCCCACCATATCTTCCATATCTCTTTGACATGCAGGGAAATCTTAGCCAATTATTACATCATATGTTAAGCAGGATACTAAAGCTGCTGGGTGTATACTTTGCCTAAAAGAGTTTGTATTTCTACCTGCATTGTAGGCTACTGCTTTTTGTCCCCATATATGCATATTAATTCAGTCTTCTGTTTATAATTGTTTTATGCTTACAAGCATATTGTAATTTAATTAATGCATCCCTGTCTTCTCTGTATTTCTCTTCCTCTTCTTGTACAGCAGTACATTTCACAAGAACAGTATCAGAACAGTAGCAAAAAGCCGACTGTACAGTTATAGTCGTTAAAAGTATCACATTCCATAAGCATGTTTTCAGATAGAGTGAGTTGGCTAGTATTAATGGTTTTAACAATTTTATAAGCACAGTATTTTTATTGGTAATTGTCATACCTCTCAACCTCTTGGGGCAAATAATCTGGACAAAGCTATTAATAGTGGGGGTCAAAGGCCTAAAAATAGGAACACTTTTTAAATATTGCTCTTACAAACTTAGAAAGTTAATAGAATAAGTTGTATTGCATTAGCATGAATTTTCTGAAGGATATGAAGTCTGAATCTCAAATGTATATATTTATTTTCTGACTTCAACCTTCAATGATTTGCCCAAAAAACACAATTTTATGAGAAAATGACCAAAAATATGAGGCAAAAAATGGTACAGTCTGTAAAAATCTATACAGTTGAGAGGTAATTGTACAGTATTTTACTATGTGTTATTATCTAGAACATTAAAACAAACCATCTCTGAAGGTTTATTATTGGCCCTTGCAGCATGAAAGTCTGAGTTGGGAGTTGCATTTCCAGCTAATAACAGACACTCCAATAAGAAAAAAAGAAGTTATGTACTCACCATAATGTTCCATGTGTGTTGTCCATCTTCGCCTTCATTCTTACTAGGTTCAGTTTGGATCCAATCCTCAGATCTGTCTCAACCTCATTTTCAGACTCGAGGACCTATGCCAGCTTGTGGCTGTACTCCCTATCCCAGCATGCACTGGAATCATCCCCAGATCTTGTTTGCCTTAAATATATAGAAGTTTGCCTAACTCCAAGGAAAGATTCAGAGGATGATGAAGAAGGGCATAGGTCAAGGTAATCCAATCTGAATAGGCCTGGTATTCTAGGAGTAAAAGAAAGGGAAGGGGGAAGGAGGGTGGGATGTAAGAATGAAGGCGAAGATGGACAACACACATGGAACATTATGGTGAGTACATAACTTCTTTATGTGATGTTGTTCTATCTCACCTTCATTCTTACTAGGTTGTGACAGCATCCCTAGCACATTGATTCTTAGGTGGCTCATGGGAGAATATTCCTCAGAACCATGGGCCCAAAGGAAGCTCTATTCCTGGATGCCAAATCAACTTTGTAATGAGTAATAAAGGTATGTGGTTTAGCCCATATTTCTGCAGCACAAATAGTGTCAATTGGCACCTTAGCCAAAAAGGCTGAAGACGTTGCAATGCCTCTCATAAAATGGGCCTTAATTTTTTTCGGGAGTTCTTTATTTTGAGACTTGTAAATAAACGTTATACAGTCTGAAAGCCACTTAGAAAGTGTAACTTTAGAAACCGAGGATCCCTTCTTTGAATCTGAAAAAAAAACAAATAGCTGATCAGATATTCAGAATTTAGTGGTTCTAAGTAGGTAAAAACGTAACTGTCTATGTATATCCAGTTGATATAACATACTCTCATTGTTTTCATAATTTGGGAAGAAAACTGGTAACTCAATACTTTGATTCAAATTTGTCTCTGCAACCACCTTAGGTAAAAAGGAGGGGTTAGTTTGCAAAGACACACTGTCTCTATGGGAGAACAAATAAGGGGGCTTTATGGACAATGCTTGCAACTCTGCCACCCTTCTGGCAGTCTTAACCACATAGTACCTTTGAGAAAGGCTTTGCATAGCTTGTGAGATATTATATTACAGCCAGAGTCTCCCAAATGAAAGTTCGAGATTGCTGCTAGCTGAAACCTAATAGTAGCTGCAGCTGCGTCCTCATTGAAAACTTTTGCTAGGAAGTCCAGAATGAAACTAATAGGAGCAGAAAAGGGATCGATATGGTTATAGGTAGCCTATATAGGGTGTGTTTATCACTAAGGCCCATCTTTTTACTAGACTTGTCACACTTTTTAAACCCCATTGGCTTAGATTCCTTAGCCAACATTTTTAAGGTCAAGAACAACAACAAAAAAACAAAAAAAAAAGGTTTTTTTTGTTTTTTTTTTTTTTGTAGGCTGGACCCTCTAACTTAAATGGGTCAAGCTATTAAAAACAAAGTACACAC